>NW_024465512.1:0-11770 GCF_017591425.1 Ochotona curzoniae
GCCCTTCTTTTCGGCCCTGGCTTGGGTCTAGCCACGACCCTAGCATCCCTGGCCCTGGGGTCAGGTTAGCTTTAGCTGCTCGTCCACGCTAAGCCCAAAATGGCCGTAAGTGGTGGTCCAGCCTCCCCGAAACACCCTTCTGAGTGGGCGTGAAGACTGCTGGTTGCTTCCCGGGAGAAGTTGGTTGCGCCTGGGGACCCTGGCCTCAGCCATGCTGCCAGGGGTCAAATCTATGAGCGTCAGCCCCGCCCCTTTTCCAAAACCGTCCTTGGGTCTAGCCACGCCCCTAGCGTCGCAGCCCTGAGGTCAGGTTAGCTGTAGCTGCTCGTCCATGCTAAGCCCAAAAATGTCCGTGCGTGGGGTATAGCCGCCCCTAAGCAGCTTTCCGAGTGGGCGTGAAGACTTCTGGTTGCTTCCCGGGAGAAGTTGGTTGCGCCTGGGGACCCTGGCCTCTGAAAGGTGCCAGGGGTCCCAACCCCTAGCGTCAGCCCCGCCCCACTTCCCAAACCGGGCTTGGGTCTAGTCACGCCACTAGCATCCCCGACCCGTGGGTCGAGTTAGTTGTAGCTGCTCGTACACGCTAAACCCGAAATGGGGCGTGCGTGCGGGTCCAGCCTCCCTGAAGCAGCCTTCCGAGTGGGCGTGAAGACTGCTGGTTTCTTCCCAGGAGAAGTTGGTTGCGCCTGGGGACCGTGGCCTCAGCCTTGCTGCTGGGGGTCACATCAATGAGCCTCAGCCCCGCCCCTCTTCTCGACCCAGGCTTGGGTCTAGCCACGGCCCTTGTAATCCCGGCCTGGGGGTCGGGTTAGCTGTAGCTGCTCGTCCATGCTATACCCGAAAATGGCCGTGCGTGGGGGTCCAGCCACCTCGAAGCAGCCTTCTGAGTGGCTGGGAAGACTACTGGATGCTTCCCGGGAGAAGCTGGTTGTGCCTGAGGACCCTGGCCTCAGCCTTGGTATCGGAGGTCATGTCCCCGAGCATCAGTCCCGCCCTTTATCCCGGCCCGGGTTTGGGTCTAGCCATGCCCCTAGCATCCCAGACCCGTTGGTCGGATTAGCTGTAGCTGCTCGTCCACGCTAAGCCCGAAATGGGGCGAGTGTGGGGGTCCAGCCGCCCTTAAGCAACCTTCCCACAGGGCGTGAAGATTGCTGGTTGCTTCCCGGGAGAAGTTGGTTGTGCCTGGGGACCCTGGCCTCAGCCATGCTGCCAGGGGGTTACGCCCATGAGCCTCAGCCCCGCCCCTCTTCTCGGCCCTATCTTGGATCTAGCCACGCTCCAGCATCTCTGGCCTGTTGGTCCGGTTAGCTGTAGCAGCTCGTCCACGCTAAGCCCACAAATGGCCGCTCGTGGGGGTCAAGCCTCCTCGAAGCAGCCTTCCGAGTGGGCGTGAAGACTTCTGGTTGCTTCCCGGGAATAGTTGGTTGTGCCTGAGTCTCTGGCCTCAGCCTTGCTGCCGGCAGTCACATACATGAGCCTAAACCCCGCCCCGTTCGCAGCCCGGCGCTTGGGTCTAGCCACGACCCTAGCAAACCTGGCTGTGGGGTCAGGTTAGCTGTAGCTGCTCATATATGCTAAGCCCAAAATGGGGCGTGCGTTGGGGTCTAGTCGCCCTGAAGCAGCCTTCCGAGTGGGCGTGAAGACTGCTGGTTGCTTCCCAGGAGAAGTTGGTTGCGCCTGGGGACCCTGGCCTCAGCCTTGCTGCCAGGGGTCACATCTATGAGCGTCAGCCTCGCCCTTTCCCAGACCCAGTCTTGGGTCTAGCCACGACCCTAGTAAACCCGGCCCTGGGGTCGGGTTAGCTTTAGCAGTCGTATATGCTAAGCCTGAAATGGGGTGCGCGTGAGTTTCCAGCCGCCCTGAAGCAGCATTCCAAGTGGGCGTGAAGATTGCTGGTTGCATCCCAGAAGAAGTTGGTTGTGCCTGGGGACCCCGGCCTCAGCCATGCTGCCAGGGACATGTGCATGAGCCTCAGCCCCGCCCCTCTTTTCGGCCCAGACTTGCGTCTAGTCACGCCCCTAGCATCCCTGGCCCGTAGGTCGAGTTAGCTATAGCTGCTCGTCAACGCTAAGCCCGAAAATGGGCGCGCGTGGGGTTTCAGCCGCCCGGAAGCAGTCTTCCGAGTGATAATGAAGACTGCTGGTTGCTTCCCAGGAGAAGATGGTTGCGCCTGGGGACCCTGGCCCTAGCCTTGCTGCCCGGGGTCACATTCATGAGCGTCAGCCCCGCCCCCTTCCCAGAATGGGCTTGTGTCTAGCCATGCCCCAGCATCCAAGGACCGTTGGTCGGGTTATCTGTAGCTGCTTGTCCACGCTAAGCCCAAAAATGGGGTGCGTGGCTGTCCAGCCGCCCTGAAGCAGCCTTCCGAGTGGGCGTGAAGATTGCTGGTTGCTTCCCGGGAGAAGCTGGTTGTGCCTGGGGACCCCGGCCTGAGCCATGCTGCTGTGGGTTCATGTCCATGAGCCTCAGCCCCGCCCCTCGTCCCAGCCTGGGCTCGGGTTTAACCATGCCCCTAGCATATCCAGCCGATTGATCGGGTTTGCTGTAGCTGCTCGTCCACGCTAAGCCCAAAAATGTCACGGTTCAGCCGCCCCAAAGCAGTCTTCCGTGTGAGTCAAGACTGCTGGTTTTTTCTGGGGGAAGTTGGTTGCGCCTGGGGACCCTGGCCTCAGCCTTGCTGCCAGGGGTCACATTCATGAGCCTCAGCCCCGCCCCTCTTTTCGGCCCAGGCTTGGGTCTAGCCACGACCTTTGCAAACACGGCCCAGGGGTCGGGTTGGCTGTAGCTGCTCGTCCATGCTAAGCCCGAAATGGGGGGCGTGTGGTGGTCCACCCGCCATGAAGCAGCATTCCGAGTGGGCGTGAAGACTGCTGGTTGCTTCCCAGGAGAAGTTGGTTGCGCCTGAGGACCCTGGCCTCAGCCTTGCTGCCAGGTGTCACATCCATGAGCTCCAACTCCGACCCTTTCCCAGACGGGGCTTGGGTCTAGCCACGACCTTAGCAAACCTGGCCCGGGGGTCGGGTTAGTTGTAGCTGCTTGACCACGCTAAACCCAGAATGGACCGATCGTGGGGGTCCAGCCGCACCGAAGCAGTCTTCCGAGTGGGCGTGAAGTCTGCTGGTTGCTTCCCGGGAGAAGTTGGTTGCGCCTGGGGACCCTGGCCTCAGCCATGCTGCCAGGGGTCACGTCCATGAGCCTCAGCCCCGCCCCTCTTCTCGGCCCAAGCTTGGGTCTAGCCATGCCCCTAGCATCCCCGGCCCGTTGGTCGGGTTAGCTGTAGCTGCTCGTCCATGCTAAGCCCAAAAATGTCCACGGGTGGGGGTCCAGCCGCCCCGAAGCAGCCTTCCGAGTGTGCGTGAAGACTGCTGGTTGCTTCCCGGGAGAAGTTGTTTGCGCCTGGGGACCCTGGCCTCAGCCATGCTGCCAGGGGTCACATCTATGAGCGTCAGCCTCGCCCTCTTTTCGGCCCTGGCTTGGGTCTAGCCACGCCCCTAGCGCGGCAGCCCTGAGGTCAGGTTAGCTGTAGCTGCTCGTCCACGCTAAGCCAAACATGTCCGTGTGTGAGGGTCTAGCCGCCCCTAAGCAGTCTTCCGAATGGGCGTGAAGACTGCTGGTTGCTTCCCAGGAGAAGTTGGTTGCGTCTGGAGACCCTGGCCTCTGCCATGGTGCCAGGGGTCACGACCCCTAGCGTCAGCCCCTCCCCTCTTCCCAGACCGTCCTTGGGTCTAGCCACGACGCTGGCGTCACTGGCCCTGGGGTCGGGTTAGCTGTAGCTGCTCATCCACGCTAAACCCTAAAATGGCCGCAAGTGTTGGTCCAGCCGCCCCGAAACAGCCCTCCGAGTGTGCGTGAAGATTGCTGGTTGCTTCCCGCGAGAAGTTGGTTGCGCCTGGGGACCCTGGCCTCAGCCATAGTGCCGGGGGTCATGTACCAGAGTATCAGCCACGCAAATGTTTCCGACCCGGGCTTGGGTCTTGCCACGCCCCAGCATCCCCGGCCCGTTGGTCGAGTATGCTGTAGCTCCTCGTCCAGGCTAAGCCCGAAAATGGCCTCGCGTGGGGGTCCGGCCAAACCGAAGCAGCCTTCCAAGTGTGTGTGAAGACTGCTGGTTGCTTCCCGGGAGAAGTTGGTTGTGCCTGGGGACCCTGGCCTCAGCCATGCTGACAGGGGTCACATCCATGAGCGTCAGCCCCGCCCCTTTTCCCGGCCCGGGTTTGGGTCTATCCACGCCTCTAGCATCCCCGGCCCATTGGTCCAGTTAGCTGTAGCTGCTCGTCCACGCTAAACCTGAAAATGGGCGCGCGTGGGGGTCCAGCCTCCCCGAAGCAGCCTTCCAGGTGGGCGTGGAGACTGCTGGTTGCTTCCCAGGAGAAGTTGTTTGTGCCTGGGGACCCTGGCCACAACCATGATGCCAGGGGTCACATCTATGAGCATCAGCCCCGCCCCTCTTCCCGGCCCTGGCTTGGGTCTAGCCACGCCCCTCGCGTCGCAGCCCTGAGGTCAGGTTAGCCGTAGCTGCTCGTCCACGCCAAGCCCAGAAATGGCCGTAGGTGGGGTCTAGCCTCCCCGAAGCAGCCTTCTGAGTGGGCGTGAAGACTGCTGGTTGCTTCCCGGGAGAAGTTGGTTGCGCCTGGGGACCCTGGCCTCTGCCATGGTGCCCCGGTGTCACGCCCATGAGCCTCAGCACCGCCACCTTCCGAGACCATGCTTGTGTCTAGCCACGCCCCTTGTGTCCCTGGCCCTGGGGTCGGGTTAGCTGTAGCTGCTCGTCCACGCTAAGCCCGAAAAGAGCCGTGCGTGGGGGTCCAGCCGCCCCAAAGCAGCATTCCGAGTGGGCGTGAAGACTGCTGGTTGCTTCCCGGGAGAAGTTGGTTGCGCCTGGGGACCCTGGCCTCAGCCATGCTGCTGGGGGTCACATATATGAGCCTCAGCCCCGCCCCCTTCCCAGCCAGGGCTTGGGTCTAGGAATGAGCCTTGCAACTCGGCCCATTGGTCCAGTTAGCAGAAGCTGCTCATCCATGCTAAGCCCGAAATGGAGCGCACGTGGAGTTCCTGCCTCCTCCAAGCAGACTTCCGAGTGGACGTGAAGACTGCTGGTTGCTTCACAGGATAAGTTGGTCTCTGGATGTGGAGTTGTTAGCGCCTGGACTGAGGATCTGCATCCTTGTTTTGTGTGGGTGCTCAACATGCTTGATTGCATTATCCTGGGCTTCATGGACATTGGGCAGGAAGTGGCCAGCAGGGTTTCCCTCTAGATATGTTCGACAAGCTGATGGTATGTGAAGTGAATGAGCCAAGTGGTTTCGTTTTGACACTGGAAGACCCATGCTGGCCAATTCAAAAGGTGCCATTCAACCACACACTCAGTTCCCCAGGGATCACATACACTTTCAGGCATATGTGCTGCCAGAACCATCATGTTGCAAGGTAGCTGAAAATGGCTTGGGCGCTGAACTTGTCTCTGGATGTGGAGTTGTTAGCGCCTGGACTGAGGATCTGCATGCTTGTTTTGTGTGGGTGCTCCACATGCTTGATTGCATCATCCTGGGCTCCATGGACATTGGACAAGAAGTGACCAAACAGGGTTTCCTTCTAGATTTGCTCGACAAGCTGATGGTATGTGAAGTGAATGAGCCAAGTGGTTTCGTTTAGGCACTGGAAGACCCCTGCTAGCCAATTCAAAAGTTGCCATTCACCAACACACTCAGTTTCCCAGAGATCACATACACTTTCATGCATATGTGCTGCCAGAGCCATCATGTTGCATGGTAGCTGAAAATGGCTTGGGCACTGAACATGTCTCTGTATGTGGAACTGTTAGCGCCTGGACTGAGGATCTGCATCCTTGTTTTGTGTGGGTGCTCAACATGCTTGTTTGCATTATCCTGGGCTCCATGGACATTGGACAAGAAGTGACCAAACAGGGTTTCCCTCTAGATGTGCTCGACAAGTTGATGGTATGTGAAGTGAATGAGCCAAGTGGAGTCGTTTTGGCACTGGAAGACCCCTGCTGGCCAATTCGAAATTTGCCATTCACCCACACACTCAGTTCCCCAGGGATCACATACACTTTCAGGCATATGTGCTGCCAGAGCCGTCGTTTTCCATGGTAGCTGAAAATGGCTTGGGGGCTGAACTTGTCTCTGGATGTGGAGTTGTTAGCGCCTGGACTGAGGATCTGCATCCTTGTTTTGTGTGGGTGCTCAACATGCTTGATTGCATCATCCTGGGCTCCATGGACATTGGACAAGAAGGGACCAAATAGGGTTTCTCTTTAGATGAGCTCGACAAGCTGATGGTATGTGAAGTGAATGAGCCAAGTGGAGTCGTTTTGGCACTGGAAGACCCCTGCTAGCCAATTCAAAAGGTGCCATTCACCCACACACTCAGTTCCCAAGGGATCACATACACTTTCATGCATATGTGCTGCCACAGCCGTTGTTTTACATGGTAGCTGAAAATGGCTTGGGCGCTGAACTTTTCTGTGGATGTGGAGTTGTTAGCGCCTGGACTGAGGATCTGCATCCTTGTTTTGTGTGGGTGCTCAACATGCTTGATTGCATCATCCTGGGCTCCATGGACATTGGACAAGAAGTGACCAAACTGGGTTTCCCTCTAGATTTGCTCGACAAGCTGATGGTATGTGAAGTGAATGAGCCAAGTGGTTTCGTTTTGGCACTGGAAGACCCTGCTGGCCCTTTCGAATATTGCCATTCACCCACACACTCAGTTCCCCAGGGATCACATACACTTTCAGGCATATGTGCTGCCAGAGCCATCATGTTGCATGGTAGCTGAAAATGGCTTGGGCGCTGAACTTGTCTCTGGATGTGGAGTTGTTAGCGGCTGGACTGAGGATCTGCATGCTTGTTTTGTGTGGGTGCTCCACATGCTTGATTGCATCATCCTGGGCTCCATGGACATTGGACAAGAAGTGACCAAACAGGGTTTCCCTCTAGTTGTGCTCGACAAATTGAGGGTATGTGAAGTGAATAGGCTAAGTGGAGTCGTTTTGGCACTGGAAGAGCCATGCTGGCCAATTCGAATATTGCCATTCATGCACATTCTCATTTCCCCAGGGATCACATACACTTTCAGGCATATGTGCTGCCAGAGCCATCATGTTGCATGGTAGGTGAAAATGGCTTGGGCACTGAACTTGTCTCTGGATGTGGAGTTGTTAGCGCCTGGACTGAGGATCTGCATGCTTGTTTTGTGTGGGTGCTCAACATGCTTGATTGCATCATCCTGGGCTCCATGGACATTGGACAAGAAGTGACCAAACAGGGTTTCCCTCTAGATAAGCTCGACATGCTGATGGTATGTGAAGTGAATGAGCCAAGTGGAGTCGCTTTGGCACTGGAAAACCTGTGCTGGCCCTTTCGAAAGTTGCCATTCACCCACACACTCAGTTCCCCAGGGATCACATACACTTTCAGGCATATGTGCTGCCAGAGCCATCATGTTGTTTTCCAAGGTAGCTGAAAATGGCTTGGGCGCTGAACTTGTCTCTGGATGTGGAGTTGTTAGCGCCTGGACTGAGGATCTGCATGCTTGTTTTGTGTGGGTGCTCAACATGCTTGATTGCATCATCCTGGGCTCCATGGACATTGGACAAGAAGTGACCAAACAGGGTTTCCCTCTAGATATGCTCGACAAGCTGATGGTATGTGAAGTGAATGAGCCAAGTGGAGTCGTTTTGGCATTGGAAAACCTGTGCTGGCCAATTCGAATATTGCCATTCACCCACACAATCAGTTTCCCAGGGATCACATAAACTTTCAGGCATATGTGCTGCCAGAGCCTTCGTTTTCCATGGTAGCTGAAAATGCCTTGGGCGCTGAACTTGTCTCTGGATGTGGAGTTGTTAGCGCCTGGACTGAGGATCTGCATGCTTGTTTTGTGTGGGTCCTCAACATGCTTGATTGCATCATCCTGGGCTCCATGGACATTGGACAAGAAGTGCCCAAACAGGGTTTCCCTCTAGATTTGCTCGACAAGCTGATGGTATGTGAAGTGAATGAGCCAAGTGGAGTCGTTTTGGCACTGGAAGACTCCTGCTGGCCAATTCGAAAGTTGCCATTCACCCACACACTCAGTTCCCCAGGGATCATATACACTTTCAGGCATATGTGCTGCCAGGGCCTTCGTTTTTCATGGTAGCTGAAAATGGCTTGGGCGCTGAACTTTTCTCTGGATGTGGAGTTGTTAGCGCCTGGACTGAGGATCTGCATCCTTGTTTTGTGTGGGTGCTCGACATGCTTGATTGCATCATCCTGGGCTCCATGGACATTGGACAAGAAGTGACCAAACTGGGTTTCCCTCTAGATTTGCTCGACAAGCTGAAGGTATGTGAAGTGAATGAGCAAAGTGGAGTCGTTTTGGCACTAGAAGACCTGTGCTGGCCCTTTTGATTGTTCTCATTCACCCACACACTCAGTTTCTAAGGCATTACATACACTCTCAGGCATATGTGCTGCCAGAGCCATCATGTTGCATGGTAGCTGAAAATGGCTTGGGCGCTGAACTTGTCTCTGGATGTGGAGTTGTTAGCGCCTGGACTGAGGATCTGCATGCTTGTTTTGTGTGGGTGCTCAACATGCTTGATTGCATCATCCTGGGCTCCATGGACATTGGACAAGAAGTGACCAAACAGGGTTTCCCTCTTGATATGCTCGACAAGCTGATGGTATGTTAAGTGAATGAGCCAAGTGGAGTCGTTTTGGCATTGGAAAACCTGTGCTGGCCAATTCGAATATTGCCATTCACCCACACACTCAGTTTCCCAGGGATCACATAAACTTTCAGGCATATGTGCTGCCAGAGCCTTCGTTTTCCATGGTAGCTGAAAATGGCTTGGGCGCTGAACTTGTCTCTGGATGTGGAGTTGTTAGCGCCTGGACTGAGGATCTGCATCCTTGTTTTGTGTGGGTGCTCAACATGCTTGATTGCATCATCCTGGGCTCCATGGACATTGGACAAGAAGTGACCAAACAGGGTTTTCCTCTAGATTTGCTCTACCAGATGATGGTATGTGAAGTGAATGAGCCAAGTGGAGTCGTTTTGGCACTGGAAAAGCTGTGCTGGCCCTTTCGATAGTTGTCAGTCACCAATAATCTCAGTACCCAAGGCATCACATTCACTTTCAGGCATATGTGCTGCCAGAGCCATCATGTTGCATGGTATTTGAAAATGGCTTGGGCGCTGAACTTGTCTCTGGATGTGGAGTTGTTAGCGCCTGGACTGTGGATCTGCATCCTTGTTTTGTGTGGGTGCTCAACATGCTTGATTGCATCATCCTGGGCTCCATGGACATTGGACATGAAGTGACCAAACAGGGTTTCTCTTTAGATGTGCTCGACAAGCTGATAGTATGTGAAGTGAATGAGCCAAGTGGAGTCGTTTTGGCACTGGAAGACCCCTGCTGGCCAATTCAAGAGTTGCCATTCACCCACAAACTCAGTTCCCAAGGGATCATATACACTTTCATGCATATGTGCTGCCACAGCCGTTGTTTTACATGGTAGCTGAAAATGGCTTGGGCGCTGAACTTTTCTGTGGATGTGGAGTTGTTAGCGCCTGGACTGAGGATCTGCATCCTTGTTTTGTGTGGGTGCTCAACATGCTTGATTGCATCATCCTGGGCTCCATGGACATTGGACAAGAAGTGACCAAACTGGGTTTCCCTCTAGATTTGCTCGACAAGCTGATGGTATGTGAAGTGAATGAGCCAAGTGGAGTCGTTTTGGCACTGGAAGACCTGTGCTGGCCCTTTCGAAAGTTGCCATTCACCCACACACTCAGTTCCCCAGGGATCACATACACTTTCAGGCATATGTGCTGCCAGAGCCATCATGTTGCATGGTATTTGAAAATGGCTTGGGCGCTGAACTTGTCTCTGGATGTGGAGTTGTTAGCGCCTGGACTGAGGATCTGCATGCTTGTTTTGTGTGGGTGCTCAACATGCTTGATTGCATCATCCTGGGCTCCATGGACATTGGACAAGAAGTGACCAAACAGGGTTTCCCTCTAGTTGTGCTCGACAACTGATGGTATGTGAAGTGAATGAGCCAAGTGGAGTCGTTTTGGCACTGGAAGAGCCCTGCTGGCCAATTCGAATATTGCCATTCATCCACACTCTCATTTCCCCAGGTATCACATACACTTTCAGGCATATGTGCTGCCAGAGCCATCATGTTGCATGGTAGGTGAAAATGGCTTGGGCGCTGAACTTGTCTCTGGATGTGGAGTTGTTAGCGCCTGGACTGAGGATCTGCATGCTTGTTTTGTGTGGGTGCTCAACATGCTTGATTGCATCATCCTGGGCTCCATGGACATTGGACAAGAAGTGACCAAACAGGGTTTCCCTCTAGATCTGCTCGACAAGCTGATGGTATGTGAAGTGAATGAGCCAAGTGGAGTCGTTTTGGCACTGGAAGACCTCTGCTGGCCAATTCGAAAGTTGCCATTCACGCACACACTCAGTTCCCCAGGGATCACATACACTTTCAGGCATATGTGCTGCCAGAGCCATCATGTTGCATGGTAGTTGAAAATGGCTTGGGCGCTGAACTTGTCTCTGGATGTGGAGTTGTTAGCGCCTGGACTGAGGATCTGCATGCTTGTTTTGTGTGGGTGCTCAACATGCTTGATTGCATCATCCTGGGCTCCATGGACATTGGACAAGAAGTGACCAAACAGGGTTTCCCTCTAGATTTGCTCTACAAGATGATGGTATGTGAAGTGAATGAGCCAAGTGGAGTCGTTTTGGCACTGGAAGACCTGTGCTGGCCCTTTCGATAGTTGCCATTCACCAACAATCTCAGTTCCCCAGGCATCACATTCACTTTCAGGCATATGTGCTGCCAGAGCCATCATGTTGCATGGTAGTTGAAAATGGCTTGGGCGCTGAACTTGTCTCTGGATGTGGAGTTGTTAGCGCCTGGACTGAGGATCTGCATGCTTGTTTTGTGTGGGTGCTCAACATGCTTGATTGCATCATCCTGGGCTCCATGGACATTGGACAAGAAGTGACCAAACAGGGTTTCCCTCTAGATTTGCTCAACAAGCTGATGGTATGTGAAGTGAATGAGCCAAGTGGAGTCGTTTTGGCACTGGAAGACCCCTGCTGGCCAATTCAAGAGTTGCCATTCACCCACACACTCAGTTCCCCAGGGATCACATACACTTTCAGGCATATGTGCTGCCAGAGCCATCTGTTTGCATGGTAGCTGAAAATGGCTTGGGCGCTGAACTTGTCTCTGGATGTGGAGTTGTTAGCGCCTGGACTGAGGATCTGCATCCTTGTTTTGTGTGGGTGCTCAACATGCTTGATTGCATCATCCTGGGCTCCATGGACATTGGACAAGAAGTGACCAAACAGGGTTTCCCTCTAGATTTGCTCGACAAGCTGATGGTATGTGAAGTGAATGAGCCAAGTGGAGTCGTTTTGGCACTGGAAGACCTGTGCTGGCCCTTTCGAAAGTTGCCATTCACCCACACACTCAGTTCCCCAGGGATCACATACACTTTCAGGCATATGTGCTGCCAGAGCCATCATGTTGCATGGTATCTGAAAATGGCTTGGGCGCTGAACTTGTCTCTGGATGTGGAGTTGTTAGCGCCTGGACTGAGGATCTGCATGCTTGTTTTGTGTGGGTGCTCCACATGCTTGATTGCATCATCCTGGGCTCCATGGACATTGGACAAGAAGTGACCAAACAGGGTTTCCCTCTAGATTGTGCTCGACAAGCTGATGGTATGTGAAGTGAAT
>NW_024465513.1:0-81697 GCF_017591425.1 Ochotona curzoniae
ATTGTAAGCAGCAGTCAAATAAATTATTTCCTCACCACAGCCTCTGCCCCTTTTTGATGCAAGGCTGTCTCAGCAAATGCCACTTTGCCACTGGCTGAGTTCCCCTGGAAGATGCCAGAGAATTTGACCCAGCTGGTGTCAATGACACTCACTATATGTGATGGCCTGCTCAGCTGCCAGTCCCTGCATCCCTAAGCCATCCACCCTGTGTGCCACTATAGGCTCCTGACGTTGTGCCTGTGTCCCCAAGGACCCTAACCCGCATGCCAGCCCTTCCAGGGCCAGCTGGGCTGTGCTGGAGCACTGTGAGCCTCTAGCATGCCCCCTCCCACAAGCCAAATGCACCAGGGCCAGGTGGTTTTGGCCACTGCCCCAAACACTCACAGCCTTTGCCGCCCCCTCTTGGGCCACAATGGCTCTGCCAGTATCCCAAGCACCACTTCTCGGCCCATCCTGAGACCCCATATGCTTCTCTATGGTCAGGGAGT
This sequence comes from Ochotona curzoniae, assembly GCF_017591425.1. Classification (NCBI taxonomy): domain Eukaryota; kingdom Metazoa; phylum Chordata; class Mammalia; order Lagomorpha; family Ochotonidae; genus Ochotona; species Ochotona curzoniae. Next base: position 489 of record NW_024465513.1, read on the forward strand.
CTTGGCCACTACTAACCACCTCCTCCGCAGGATAGGTGCACCTGGTGGACATGCCTGGTACTCCAGGGCCCAGTGGCCTTGGCTAGATGCCCCCCCTTCCCCCTTGTCCTATGAACCTGTAGCATGCCTGCCCTGTCTGCAGCTCTAGTGCCAGGCGGGCTGGGCCAGGAACCTATTCATTCATACAGCATTTCTCGCAGCAGCCGCTAACGGGTCGGGTATGCTGGGCTGCCCACTGGCCACAGGATCTCATCACTATGCCTGCTGCCTGTCTGTCCCCCAGCCCTCCTACATGGCACCCTGCCTGAGTTCCAGTTCCAGATCTGCCCACCTGCCTACACTGCCTCTAGCACTCCTGTCCCCTGCTGCAGGGACGGACTTACTAGGAGGCCTACTTGGAGGGAGACCCGTAACCTCCAGTCCGCCTGGCCCTCTGCTCCACAGGTGGTTCATAGGCAGACAGAATCAGTCAGTGGTCCCCGCTCACACCATACCTCAGGATTGTACTCCAGGATCAGGCCTGCATAGATGACACCCATGTTCCCCTAGCCTGCCTGTCCAGTGCTCAAGAGCTTCAAGGACTAGGTTGCTGATCCCCCGCCTCTAGCCTTTCCATTATGCCTGCTGCTTCAGGGTCAGGCACACTCGGCCTGCAATCCAACCCATTCCCACCCCAACGCAGTCACCAGCCCCACTGCTCTGCTTCCTGCTGCAGAACCAGGTAGGCTCTGCCAGCCACCCAGCGCCCTCAGCAGGCTGCTCACCTACGTGCCACTCCAGGAGCTTGCCCTGCACAGGCAACTCATATACCACTGCTGAAGGACCTGCTGATTCAGCCGGCATCCCCCACTCCCCAGCCTGCCTTCTGTACACTTTACTAATAACCCGTCCTCCAACCCCTTGTTCCTGCCTTGCCTGCAAGTCACTCCAGGTTCAGGTGTACTCAGCTGGCACCTCACATGCCTCTAGGCCTTACTCCTATACAGCCCCGACCTGAAGTTCTAAGAATAAGCTTATTCAGAGGTTGCTTCACAAGCCCCAGCACGCACACCATCCACCCTAGTGCCATTTCATCCAAGCCACCTGAACCAGTGCATCCTGCACTGCACCTCTAGCTTGCAGGCTGTGTGACCCTGAACCAAGGACAAGGGGTCACGGCAATGTGCCAAGAACCAAAGGCCCCCACCAGCTGCTTTTTCCAGGGCCAGGATAGATAACCCAGTGCAATCTACACCTGCTGTTTCCTCCAGTGTTCAGCAGGTTCAGGCGAGTCACACACCCCACGATCCTAATGTGGGCCTGGGCCTTATTAGACAGCCTGGCATTCACCCCCATTCCTCCCATCATGCCAGCTGCTCATTGGGACCACACCCTGTGAGAGCCCAGACTGCCTACCACACTCCTTCTCTTCCAAGCCATGGTGCCCTGATTGCCACAGCAAAACCAGGCCGAGAACGGGCCCCATCAGTTGCAACCTGCCTGCCAGGCGCTCCAGGGTCATTTGTGCTTGAACAGCAACTCCACCCAGTTCGCTGCCCACTCCTGGGCCAAGAGGGCTTAGCTGGTACACCCATGCATGGCGGGCACCCACACGCTGTTCTCCAGGGACAATAATGAGACAAGAACCAAAGGCGCCCACTGGCCGCTTTTCAGGGCCAGTCTGGACAAGCCCATGCAATCTACACCCGCTGTCCTCCCACCATCTATTACATAGCCAAGTTGTCCTGGCCAGTGTCCCTGTTCCCACAGCACTTTAGTCATCCACTTCAGGGCTGAATTGTGCTGGGGGAAGGCTGCGCATCTAACACACTCCCTGTTTCCCCACTTGCCCATTCAGGGCCAGGCTTGGTGAACCAGTGCCCATGCACCTCAAGCCCAAGCTCACTGTCACACTGTCCACCATCCGCTGCTGAGAGCCAGTCAAACTCAGACAGTGATCCTGTTCCTTCAGTGCTGGCAACCCTGCCCCTGCCAACCCCAGGCTGCATGCCTTGAGTCCTCTGGCTCACAACATGCCCACCCTGTTACCTTACCTGACCTTACCTGATATTCCATGGCATTTCCCACATCCATAGCCCTTCTGCAAGCTCCTCCAGGGCCAGGCTAGAAGGGCAGCGCTAACACTCACCTCTAGCCTGTCTGTCATTGTGGACTTGCAACTGCCCCAGGGCAAGGTGGGTCAGAGTTGCAAGAAATTCAAAACAAAACACTGCAGCAAAAACCTCGTTTTTTGTCTCACATGGAACAATTTTTATGCAGACTATTCTAGTTTGCAAAACTAGAATAAGAAGGAAGAAGGAAAATGGCTGCTGCCCTAGTGGCAGGGTGGGGCCCCACGGGAGGAAAGCCCTGAGGAAAATGGTGGAAATAGTCATTTATGCACTGTCTCAGGAAGGGGTTCACATGAGTCACCCCAAGTGCAGACAGAAAGAAACTTACTCACAATGGGCAGTAATGTCTATCACCTCACCGAGAAAAAAGACAGTGAGACTTGTGGATCCCTTCTCACAATATTGTAGGGTAGGCAGCTAGTTCAGGGTCACCAGGTTGAAAGACACACCACCCACATCATCTAGGGTTTCCCTTCCGCCCACGTGTGACACTCACCCATCATCTCCTGGAACCTGAGAGGGGGCGGTATTGCATTGCTGTGTAACCACTCCCCTCAAAAACCCCAATGAAAGACCTTGAGAGGGAGGGGTTCACTCTCTTGGTCACCTGCTCCCATCACTCTGGCACTCTGACTCTTGGTCTCCCCAGTACCTGCTTGCTCTCTGGCTTCCTGCAGACAGACTCTGAGGACAGGTAGCCCCTGTGCATGGCCCTGTATGTCTGTATTCCTCACCCTCTGTTCACAGTTTGGGTGGGACAGTAAAGATGTAAATTCTAAGAAACTTTGCATTTCTAATTTGTGTACTTTCCAGAGTTCCAGGAGAGATGAGGCCTAGCAGTAATGGAATGTGGGCAGAGAAGGCAGGGAAACGTGAATGTCTGCAGCCTTATAAGTCTGTCCAGGCTGTTCACTGTATGTCTCTTAGGATAACTTATATTGCTGGGGAAGCTGGGACATAGGTCTTCAGATTAACAGACAGACTTCAGGGTAATGACCATTTCTTCCTCTCAGGGTTTCCATTCAGACTGGAGTATCACATAGACTGGTCATTTTTAAATTTCTAGTGGGCCCTGTTATCACCTAACTTGGTTAACAAAGACTCCTTAATACACCCTAGACTTGTCTGGCGTGATCTTGCTTGCACCCCACAACACCATCCTGGAGATAAGCTGAAAGCTGTAGCACAGTTCCTTTGACAGTGACCCAGAGATGAGTTTAGTGTGAGCCACATCTCACTGTGTTTGATATGGCAACAGCTGTGAGGGATGATTAATATGCTGATTCTATCCCTGTGTTCCCTCCCCAGAGGAAGGGAACAGGAAGGACATGGAAAGAGGGGAAGACTCTGTTCTCACATTTTAAAGGATAATTTTACCAGGGACCAGGAGATCCAGTCTGACTCCTCACACACTACTCCAGCGCCTTCATATCCACAACTGCCCTCTGCTTGCTCCAGGGCCAGGCAGGCTAGGCCAGCCTCCTCTTTCATTAAGCATGCCTGCCCACCATCCTGCTTGGCACTTACAGACCACGCCAGATCAGGGAGTGCCCACCATGTTCACTAGTTTACGTGCTGGTGGCTACAGGGCCAGGCCAGGTGGAAAAACATCCACAAGCCTGTAACATGCAGTTCCTCCAGCCCTGCTCATGCTTGAGGCCTAGTCCAGCTCTGTGGACCACCTGCATACACAAAGCACTCCCCTCTGCTGCCCTGTTTGCTACATCACGTCTAGGCTGGCTCTGCTGAAGACCCTGCCACCCCTGCCTTCCCCCTTTTCCTCAGGGGTAGTCTCACTCTCCCTGGACCCACAGTGCCTCTAGAATTCCCACCTTGGTTGCTGCAGCAGGCACAGGTCTTCTGGGCAGGAAAAACCCGTGCTTCTAGCCTGCCTGTCATGCCTCCCTCAGGCTAATCCTGGTGGCTCTACCTGCCACTCCAAGGACAGATCTCACGACTACTCTGACAACCCTTGGTGTTGCCAGGTCAGATGGGCCCTGATGTCACTTTCTGTGCTCCCAAGCTGCTTGTCGAACACGCCAGGTTTTAGAAGGCTCCACTGACATCCCATCGACACCACATATGCCTGTTTCATGCCTGTCCATCTGCCCAGTCAGCAGCTCAAGACCAGGCTGGCTCAGCCAGCAACTTGCTCCTTCTGACAGCCACTGAACCAATCACTTCTGGACCAGGACTGCTCTGCTGTCGACCACTTTCATACCCTGTGCCTCTGATTGTCTGGCCTTACAACATGCCCACTGTTCTAAGGACAGGACAGGACAGGACATTTGGGCCAACATACAAGCACACCATCCTGCAGGCACAGCACTCCTTCTGAAGCTGCAGGCCCACTTGCCCTGTGCCCACCATGCCTCCACCACTCCAACCAGTGCCTCTAGCACAAACCTCCCATGAGTCTGCTCCAGGGTCAGGCCAACATCCCCATGTCCCCCAGTCTGCCTGCCCTCCACCTCCACCACCTGCTTCAGGGCTACACAGGCCCTCCCAGCATTCCCACACACCCAGAACAGCTACCCTGCTGGTCCACTTGCTGTTGCAGAACCAGATCAAGTTGGATGGCAATCCTAGGCCCAAGCCCACTTGCCAGCCTCTCCAGGTCTAGATGTGCTCAGCCATGTCCCCAGCCCACCAACACTGCCCCATCACTCAATGCCATCTGCTGCCCCACCAGGGCCTCAAACACGGCACCTCCAGTGCATCTAGCCAGCCTGACCTGCATCAGGGTGGCTTCTCCAGGGCCAGGCCCAATCACCCAGCCACTTGGCACCCCCAGCAGACCGCTGGCCCACATGCTGCTTCCCCTGTGCCAGTCGCATATCTAGCAATCTTGCCCTGCCCATTCCTAGAAGGACAGGTTGGCTGCACTGGCCACCCCGTGACTGTAGCTTGCGGAACCCATGCCTGTGACTGCTGTTACAGCACCAAGACAGTTTGGGCAGTGCCACCTCTGTCCTCAACTGCCAGCCGCCCACTCCAGGGCAAGGCTAGCTCACTAACATTAGTTAATCCCTCGTAGCACCCCACCTGACACTTCCAGCCTGCATGCAAGTCACTCCAGGGCCAGGCTGACTTAACTGAAACCCAGTCCACTGTTCTAGGACCAGATTTGTTCCAAGGGTGCTCCATCAGCCTCCAACATACACTACATCTGCTCCAAGATCAGGGGCATGGCCTGGGTCCCCTCATGTCTAGCCTGCCCACTGCCCTGCCTTGTGCTCCAGGACCAAGCTGACTTGCACAGTGACATGGTATCTGCTTCAAACCACTCACCTGCCTGGCACTCCACAGCCAGTTCTGCTCTCCCTACACCCACCATACATCTCCGACTTCCAGCACACCTGCTACTCCAGGGCCAATTTGAGGTCTGGGTTCTTCCTAGGGTAGATCCTGCTTCTAGCCCCCAATTCTGGGATCAGGGGCTATAGTCTTCTAGGGTCCATGTTGCTTCCCTCCATCCTCTCCCCCTCTCCTATTCCCCACATACCAGCGGTCGTTGCTATGGTCTTCCAGAGGTGGGTCCCGCTTCCCTGTGGGTAGTTTTCTCTGTTGTTGCTCCCTGGCCCTGCCTTTGCTGTCACTGTGTATGGCTGGATGCAGAGATTCATCACCCTTACTCTGTTGCTGCTTGCAAGATGGACTCCTGGTGCCATTTCCTGTGTGACTTCATCCCACAGTCTGCTGTGACCCAGTGCAGGATTTGACCCAGGATTTGATCCAGAATTTGACCCAGAGAGGAGCTGCACACTCCTCTCTGCCTGTCTCAGGCCATGCTGATGGGCACCTGCACCTTTGGGGAGGCCACAGTACAAGGAACTAGTGATCCTCCACTGAAGGCATGGCAGATGGATTGCTTTGAGAGGCATGGTAACAGAGGAAAAGAGATTTTCCAAGAGCTGGTTTATCAACTGTTCCAAAATTTTTTTTGTATTAAAAGGAAGTATCGAGGCCATTAACATCATCAACAAAGGGAGTGGTTGCAAAAAGTCTTAGTTCAGAAAAGATCAAATTGTTTGTTAAGATTCCAGAGAATCTTAATGGTGGAATAAACAACAACAAAATGATTGACGGTTGAGACCTTGATTCAAAGACACCTGCTTGTGCCCAGCACAACAACCTAGTGGCTCAATCTTAGCCTGGCCTGCCTGGGATTCAATATGGGTTACAGTTTGTGTGCCAGCAGCCCTACCTACTTCCAGCTTCCTGCTTGTGGCCTGAGAAAGCAGTAGTGTTTGGGCAAAAGCTTTGAAACTTTGAAGCCATGCGGAGACCTGGAAGAGGACCTGGACGAGGCTTCTGGTTCCTGGCTTCAGATTGGCTCAGCTGTGACTGTGGCTGCGACTTGGGGAGTGAACCAGTGGATGGAGGATATTTATCTCTCTCTCTTTCTTTCTGTAGATTAATTTTTACAATGAAACAAAACAAAACAATACTTATGATGATACTAATATTCTCCAGTAACATACACACATTCTCTCTCAACCTCTCTAAATACATGCAGTAGAGAGTCTGTCAGATAAGAAAACACTTTGATCCAAAGGGCTCAAAATGCAATGGCAGAGGGCCCAGCAAGGTGACCTAAGCAGCTAAAGCTCTCACCTTAAATGCTTAAGGGTCCCTTATGGGTGCTGGTTCTAATCCTGGCAGCTCCACTTCCCATCCAACTCCCTGCCTGTGGCCTGAAAAAGCAGTGCAGGTTGGCCCAAAGCCTTGGGACCCTGCATCCAAGTGGGAGATCAGGAAGAGGCCCCTGGCCCCCAGCTTCTGATCGATGCAGTATCAGCTATTGTGGTCACTTGGGGAGTGAATCATTAAATTGAAGATCTTCTCTGTCTCTCCTCCTCCATGTATATCTGACATTGCAATAAAAATCAAATAAATCTTTAAAAAAATGCAATGGGAGAACAGCTACATATGGTTGTTCCTTACGGTAGATGTGCACATCACAAAGATCCAGACTGGACAGCACCAAGTGGCCCATCAGGCTCTGTGTTGGCCTTCTTGCACAGGCACAGCACTACCCACCATGACTGGAGACTTTCAGGGAGGTTCTAAATAACAGCTTCTGTACAATCCCTCTCAGCCTTTACTAATGCTCCACCAGCCTCACCACCACAGTTGATGTGCTCCTCTAAGACAATACCTTAAAGCTGACTGCAAGACTGCAGCGCCATCCTGTGGCCATTGTTAACCACAGCAAGAAGGAAGGGGAAAGGTTGTATGGGAGAGAATCTCAGACTGTGGCAAATCACTAACTGAGCAAAGTATCTCATGTTATAACACACTGCACTCTAGGCAGGCATCAGGCTCCACTCCCTCAGTGAAGAAAGCTGCAATCAAAAAACTTCTCAGCTGCACACTCTAAGGCCTGGACTTAACAAAACACAAGCAAACCAAACTCATTGAACTAATTGAGGAGAAGACAAGAGACAACTACTTAACAGGACCGCTGCTGCTACAGGGATTCTCTAAAAAGCCAGAGAGGACTTCGCTTGTTTGCGTTTATGAATCCAATGTTTTTTTTTTTTAAACTTCTGCATGTGCAAAATAAATGAGGCTTCACTTCCTTCTGCTGCAGAGAAAATCTAGACAAGGAGAGGGACAAAGGTTTCAGTAAGGTTCACTGAGGCTCAAATTCCCACTCTAATTCTGTACAAGACAAATACATTTTCTAATTCACTAGGCAATTTCATTTTTGTAACTCTAAATTAGGGATACCATCAAATACGTAATGTGTCCTGGGCAGGGTTAATGAAAGTAGACAAGGAGAGAAACAAAGATTTCGGTAAAAATGGAAATTTTTGCAGTTTTTCATAATATCCATTTGCATAAATTTCCAAATACTGCTCATATGCCTGCATTTAAAATGCAAAATGGGGCCCGGCGCGGTGGCGCAAGTGGTTAAGGTCCTCGCCTTGAATGCCCGGGATCCCATATGGGCACGGGTTCTATCCCTGCAGTCCCGCTTCCCTTCCAGCTCCCAGCCTGTGGCCGGGGGAAAGCAGTCAGGGACGGCCCAAAGCTTTGGGACCCTGCACCCGCGTGGGAGACCCGGAAGAGGCTCCTGGCTTCGGATCGACATAGCATCGGCCATTGCGATCACTTGGGGAGTGAATCATCGGACGGAAGATCTTCCTCTCTGTCTCTCCTCTCTGTATATCTGCCTTTCCAATAAAAAAAGTAATAAAAATCGGGCCCGGCGCGGTGGCGCAAGTGGTTGGGGTCCTTGCCTTGCACGCCCGGGATCCCATGTGGGCGCCGGTTCTATCCCAGCAGCCCCGCTTCCCATCCGGCTCCCTGCCTGTGGCCTGGGAAAGCAGTCAAGGACAAGGACGGCCCAAAGCTTTGGGACCCTGCGCCCACGTGGGAGACCCGGGGGAGGCTCCTGGCTTCGGATCGGCGTGGCGTTGGCTGTTGCGCTCGCTTGGGGGGTGGGTCGTCGGACGGAGGATCTTCCTCTCTGTCTCTCCTCTCTGTGTATCTGCCTTCCCAATAAAAATAAAATAAATCTTTCAAAAAAAAAAAGTAATAAAAATAAATCTTTTTAAAAAAATGCAAAATGCAGCCTGGAACCATGGCCTAGTGGCTAAAGTTTAAGTCCCACTCTAATAATGTACAAGTTAAGTAAATTGTCTAATTTACTAAGCAATTCTGTCTCTTTAATTGTGTATTACGGATACCATCAAATACGTAATGTGTCATGGGCAGAGTTAATGAGATAATACAAATAGAGTATTTGGCTTGCCAACTGATTTGCACTAAGTCCCTTGTCATCCTATTATTTATGCTTGCTTCCAGGGACAGGCACTGTGCACACCACATAGAGCTGCTGGCTGCTTGTAGCACTCATTTCCCATATGAGCACTGGTTCAAGTTCTGGAGGTTTCAGCCATTGAAGCTATTTGGTTTGGGGAGTAAACTAGCACATGAAAGACCCCTTTCTTTATCCCTCACTCTGTTATTCCAAATACAAAAATAAATTAAAAAAACTCAGGACCCAGTACAGTGGCCTAGCAGCTGAAGTCCTGGCCTTGAACATGCCAGGATCTCATATGGGTGCTGGTTCTAACCTTGGTGGTAAAGGAGGACAGCCCAAAGCCTTGGGTCATGCACCCAAGGGGGAGACCCAAAAGAAACTCTGGCTCTTGGCTTCAGATCAGCTCAGCCCTGGCCATTGCAGTTTCTTGGGGAATGAATCATCAGATGGAAGATCTTCCTCTCTGTCTCTACTCCTTTCTGTATTTCTGACTTTGCAATAAAAATAAATAAATATTTCTTACAAACTCAAATTTTAAGCAAAGGTCTCTTTTAAAAATGGAAATTTATGCACAGTTTTTCATAATATCTATTTGCATAAATTTCCAAATACTGCTCATATGCCTGCATTTAACATGCAAAATGCAGCCTGGCACCATGGCCTAGTGGGTAAAGTCCTTGCCTTGAACACGCCGGGATTCCATATGGGTGCTGGTTCTAAATCCTCAGCCCCACTACCCATCCAGTTCCCTGCTTGGGACCTGGGAAACAGGTTGAGGACAGCCCAAGCCTTGGGACCATGCTACTGTGTGGGAGACCCATAAGAGGATCTGAACTCCTGGCTTCAGATCGGCACAGCACCAGCCATTGTGATCACTTGGGCAGTGAATCATTAGATGGAAGGTCTTTCTCTCTGTCTCTCCTCTCTCTGTATATATCTGACTTTGCAATACAAAATAAACTAAATCTTTTTATAAATATGAAATGAGCTCATTATTATCTTCTTCATAAACAATGTTGAAGTATTGATTTATATTATTTTCTTGACCAGGAGCTAAGGAAGGCAGATATGTTCCAAATCCAAAATATTAGGAATTACTTCTACTGTTTAAGAACTCATATGACTGGGCTCTATTCATGTTCCTGCTGCCACTTAGACAAGTTTTTGAAATCATAATATTCTTTCTACATTTCCTGTTTTGTTTTTGCTTGCTTGCTTCTAGTTAATAGTTCCATGCCCATATTTCTTCACAGAAACAAACAGAGTAAAAGACTCTAGAATGGGAAGAGTTCATTCCTCCATTCCACATACAGAAATGGCATCTCCTCTACATGCCAGGCACTAACTGCTACCAAATGCACAAAAATGAAAACCTCAGGTATAGCCTGCTTTTATCTAGCCACCCTGTATGTGAATTTCAGGATGGTGGGCATACACTAATATTTCACAAACATTTAAGTGTTGGAAGACTAATTTAGTAAAATTCTCACTATGAAGCCAAGCACGGTAGCCTAGTAGTTCAAGTACTTGTCCTGCATGCACCAATTTCCCACATGGGTGATGGTTCATGTCCTGGCTGCCCCACATCTCGCCTAGGTCCATACGTGTGGACTGGGAAAGCAGTTGAGGATGGCACAAAACCTTCGGACCCTGGACATTTGTGGGGGACATGAAAAAGGCTCCTGTCTCTGAACACCTCAGCTCTGCCCTTTGCAGTTACTTGGAGAGTGAACTAGCAGATGGAAGATTTTTATCTCTGTCTCTCCTCTTTTTTGTAAATCTGATTTAGAAGAAAAAATGTTAAAACCTGAAAAAATTCTCACTACCAAGAACTTACACTTTTATGAACAATACAAATCTTTTTTTTAAAAAAAATTATTTATTTATTGGAAAGTCAGATACACAGAGAGGAGGAGAGATAGAGAAGAAGTTCTTCTGTCCGATGATTCACTCCCCAAGTGAGCGCAATAGTCGTTGCTATGCCTATCCGAAGCCAGGAGCCAGGAACTTTTCCAGGTCTACCACATGGGTGCAGGGTCCCAAGGCTATGGACCATCCTTGACTGCTTTCCCAGGCCACAAGCAGGGAGCTGGATGGGAAGTGGAGCCCATATGGGATCCTGGAACATTCAAGGAAAGGGTTTTAGCTGCTAAGCCACGCCACTGGGCCCAAGAAATACAAATGTTTAAATACACCTAGAAATGAGTCTGAACAAAGTCAAGAAACAAGAAATTTTATCATTTACCATCAGGGTGTGTGACACAAAAGTCAATTGGTCTGTGTCTTAATTTCTTCATTTGAAGCTGACACACACACATATGCACATTCACTCTGCTCGCATTGCATTGAGGTGATGCAGCCAAAGGAACCCTGGGAAAAATAAGCACCGTGTTATTAACATTTTCTGCCCCTCAAACTTTAAGCAAATGTCTTTATACATTACCCATCCTCCAATATTTCATTTCAGGAAGAAGATACACTGTCTGGCACCATGATGTACTGGGTAAAACACCATCTGCAGCACCAGCGTTCTATGAGATGCTCCACTGATGATTCAGCTCCTGCTAAGGTACTTGAGAAAGCAGCACATCATGGCCCAAGGACTTGGGTCCCTGCACCTATGCAGGGGACCTGGAAGAAGCTATGTGCTCCTGGCTTAGAACCAGCCCAGCTCTAGCCACTGCGTTGATTTAAATGGGAAGTGAACCACTAAATGGATGACTGGAAGAAGGGGCCTAGCCCTGGAGCAGCTGGCAAGCACACAGCCTGCTGCGGGAGTGAGATTGTTGGCTAAGCCAGACTCGCTTTCAAGCTGCAGACAGTGGACAGTGTGGCAGTGCTCCTAGGATAGAGCCCAGGCTCTCTAACCTAGCCTGGCCCTGGATGGGCAAGTAGAGCAACAGAAGGTGTAATGTCAAAGAAGCCCTTTGCCACCTCCCTCCACCCATGCAATTCAGTCTGGCCCTGAAATGGAGGACTACAGGCTGTAGGAGCAGGGACACTGGCCAGGATGACTTGGCTATGAAGCAGATGGCAGGCAGAGAGGGGGCGCACAGTGCACTGTCTTGTTCAGCTTGTCCCTGGAATAGCAGCCAGTGGGTTCCTTAGGCTCTGGAATTACTGCCATGACCCATTGGCTCTGAAACACATGGTGTGGGTACTGGGGGCACATGGGGATACTGACTAAGCAGCATGCAGGGCTGAGTGGTTTTCAAGCTAGGACTGAGGTGTGCACTGGCCTAGGCAGCTGGAATGATGTGGTCCTGGAGCAGATGGAGTGCATGCTCAGGGCCATGAATGCTGTCTGAACAGGCCTGGCCCTAGATCAGCGGTAGGGGGCAATGGTGAGGTTCGGTTAAAGGCACATGGAGCACCAGTTGAGCCCACCTGAACTCTGAGTGGCTTCAGGCAAGCTGGGAATGTGGGGCGGGGGGCAGGATTTTTACCAGAGTGGACAGGGATGCCACCTGAACTGGCCAGTCCTTTTGCAGTGGTCTCTGAGCTTCTTAGCAGGGCAATCCCTGAATGCTGTTTGGTCTATGATCAGCCTGTTGGGGGTGCCAAGTGGCTGGTAGTGCCCACCTGGTTCTACAGCAGCAAGTGAAGCAGTGGGGTAGCTTTGTTGGTGTCTTGGGCAGAGTGGGCCTGGGCCTGGAGCAGCGAGAAGCCTAGAGGAGCAGGGATCATCAGCCTAGTCTTGGGATTCTGCACCATCGTGGGAGACCCAGAAGAGCTCCTGGCTCCTGGCTTCAGATTGACTCAGCAACAGTCATTGTGCTCACTTAGGGAGTGAATCATCGGGCAGAAGATCTTCCTCTCTGTCTCTCCTCTCTCTGTATATCCACCTTTCAATAAAAAAACAAAACAAAACAAAACAAAAGCTGTGAGCAGTTTTCTTCTTCTCTTTCATATCTATACAAGGTCTGGTCCCCCGGCCCACCCCAGCCCACCCCAGCCCACACACGCCCGGGTTTTTTCTCTGTACAAAAACGGTCCCCACAAAAAGAAGTCCAGCATCTCTACATCTTTTATAACGTTCTCTCATTGGTATCTCGGGTTTTGTGTTGAGCGTAGAAAAGATGGGTGGTCTCCTCTGAAGCCGCCATTTGCTGTGAGCAATGACATGTACTTCCTTGTCAGCACACCAGGATTTTTGTTGCATGCGCCTGTTTTTTGTTTTTTTTTTTTTTTTTTTGGTCATGCTTCCTTCTCACTCTCTACTTTTGCACCCCTCCCATTTCCCGGGCTTTTTGTTTGTTTCCTTTTACTCTGAAAATGTCTTTCCCCCACTCCCCACCCCACTAACACCCCCCCCCCAACCTCCCCTCCTACCCCTAGTCCTTCTCCAGTCCGCTGTCCAGAGGCCCCCTCACATGTGCGAGCGGGACAATGTGCCGTTAATGGCCGTGCCGGGCACCGGGCCGCTCTCGTAATGCTGCGACAGGTGCAGCATGCTGGGGTGGCGGGCTCTGCCATCTCGGCACCAGGGAGCTACACACTGATCATGTTCTGGAGGTCCCTGGCCTGGCAGGGTGCCCTGGAGTGGGAGGAAGTGATAAGCACGGAGGGGCTGGAGCTGGCCTTGGGGCCAAGTGCCATTGCGGGGGTGCCCTGCTGCGAGGAGGACATGCTGTAGGTGGGAGAGCCGTTCATGTAGGTCTGCGAGCTGGTCATGGGGTTGTACTGTAGCGCACTCACATCATAGTGGTGCATGGGCTGCATCTGAACCGCTGTGCCCATTGAGGCCCAGGTGCTGAGGGCAGCCCAGCTGGTGCTGCATCATGCTGCAGCTGCCATTGCTCCAGCCTTCACATGTGTGTAGCTGTCCATGCGCTGTTCCACGCCCGCGCCCAGGCTGGCGCCCACCCCGACCCCGCTGGCCATGCTGTTGCTGCTGCGGGTTAGCAACCCTCTGGGCTGCGTGTACTTATTCTTCTTCATGAGTGTCCTGGTTTTCTGCCATAGCCGAGATTTATAATCCAGGTGCTCCTTCTTGTGCAGCACCCGCAGCCGCTTGGCCTCAGCATTGAACGGCCACTTTGCCATCTCTGACTCAGTTTCCACTCGGGGCCCAGGTGCTTGCTGATCTCAGTGTTGTGCATCTTGGGGTTCTCCTGGGCCATCTTGCGATGCTGCCCACGGGACCACACCATGAAGGCATTCCCGGGCCTTTAGGTTGCCGAGGACCGCCGCCGTGGCGTTGCCATCACCATCGCCACCTCCCAAATTCAGCTGCGGGCCCAGCGGCTTCAGCTCCATCTCCATCTGTTGTACATGCAGGCTCTGTGCACGTGGGCCCAGCCTGCTGGAGACAGGAGACCCTCCAGGCGGCGGGGAACTCGGGAGGTGGCGGTGCCAGGCGGGCGGGGGGGGGGGAGTTGCGGGGGTGAGGTGCAGGAGGAGGAGGAGGTGTAAAGGAACACTGCGGGCAGGGGTGATTGGGGGGGATCACGGGGTTCTGAGAGGAGACCAGGTGGAGGAGAGCAATTTGAGGAAAGGAGGAAGGAAGGAGACAGAGGGCAGAGAGAGAGAGAGAGAAGCGAACTGGAATCCGGATCAAAAAACCTGTGCTTCCCTCCGCCACCTACCGCGGCCTCCAACTGAGATTATTATTATTATTGTGGTTGTGATTTTCTTTTTTTTTTGGAAAGGCTTAAGCCCCGGACTCGCACTTCTTTCTGCCTTTCTTTCTCTCCTCTTCTTGCTCACTCAGTCCTTAAAAGGGCAGCAAACTACTTTCCTCCTTTTGCAAACACTCTCTTCTCTGCCTTTACAACTCCTGACACTTTTTGGACAAGCTAATAGACTACCCTCTGAGCGCTGGTTCTAATCCCAGCAGCCCTGCTTCCCATCCAGCTCCCTGTTTGACCTGGGAAAGCCTTGGGACCCTGCACCCCTGTAGGAGACCTGGAGGAAGTTCCTGGCTCCTGGCTCCGTTTCGGCATGCACCAGCCTTTATGGTCACTTGGGGAATGAATGATTGGATGGAAGAGCTTCCTCTCTGTCTCTCCTCCTTTCTGTATACCTGACTATGCAATAAAAATATACTAAATCTTAAAAAAAAAGAGTTGTATTTAATCAGGCACAATCATTGTTCTTAGGGCACAAGAGGCTAGGAATTTTTAAGTTTACATTTAGAAAATCTCACTGGTCAGCAAAAGGTGTAGACATGTTTGACATGATGGACACTTATTAGATAGGGTAAGGAACAGAGAGCAGATTACAGAAAAAGTTAGGGGCCAGGAAGTCAACGGGGAGGTACTTGGAGAACCCCTGGACACAGGGAAGAGGGGATGATGGCTGAGCGGTGTTTAGGGAACAGAAAGCCAGGCAGCCACTGGTGAGCTGTGATCTGGACTCAAAGGACAACCAGGGATCCAGAGGCAGCCACAGATCAGCCCTTGCAGCAGCCAGGTGGGAGCTTGGGTTCACATGGGGAGCTCGGGAGGTGAAGACAGGCTGGGACTGGCCAATCGTGCCAAATACTTTGGATGTGGGGAGAAAGGCACCCTCCTTCACTGCTGGTGGGAGTGTAGGCTAATACAACCACTGTGGAAAACAGTATGGAGAGTGCTTGAGGAATTGTAAATAAATCTGCCATATGACCCAGCTATCCCACTGCTGCTAGGAATATACCCAATAGAAATGAAATCTGCATGTGAGAAGGGGATCTGTAATCTTATTTACAGTAGCACAAGCTACAATAGCAAAGACATGGAAACAATCTAGATGTGCGTCCAAAGAAGAGTGGTTAAAGAAAATGTGGTGCATCTAATCCATGCAATATTATTCAGCTATTAAGAACAATAAAATTATACTGTTTGCAACTAGGTGGTCCCAACTAGAGACCATTATGTTCAGTGAAATGAGTCAGTCACAAAATAACAAATACCATATATTCTCTCTTATATAAGGAAACCAGTATGCAATGTGTAACTTAAATCATCCAATGATACTTATTTTTGTTTTGTTTTGGCTGCATTCCATGTGGTTTTTTTTAAAGATTTATTTATTTTTATTATGAAATCAGATATACAGAGAGGAGGAGAGACAGAGAGGTAGATCTTCCATCCGATGGTTCACTCCGTAAGTGAGCACAATGACTGGTGCTGTGCCGATCTGAAGCTGGGAGCCAGGAACCTCTTCCAGGTCTCCCATGCGGGTGCTTTGGGCCATGCTTTGACTGCTTTCCCAAGCCACAAGCAGGGAGCTGGATGGGAAGTGGAGCTCCTGGAACAAGAACCAGCACCCATAAGGGATCCTGGTGTGTTCAAGGCGAGGACTTTAGCCACTAGGTTTTATTTATTTCAAATACTTTCTTTTTATAAGATTTATTTATCTTTATTGCTAAGTTGGATATACAGAGAGGAGGAGAGACAGAGACAGAGGGGAAAGATCTGTCCAATGATTCACTTCCCAAGTAAGCACAACAGCTGCTATTATTTCAGTCTGGAGCCAGGAGCCAGGAACTTCCTCCAGGTCTACCCCACAGGTGTAGGGTCGCAAGGCTTGGGGCCATCCTAACTGCTTTCCCCGGCCACAAGCAGGAACCTGGGTGGGAAGTGGAGTTGCTGGGATTAGAACTGGTGCCCATGTGGGATCCCAGCAAAAATACTCTTTCCTCTTATCAAATTATTGTTGGCTCATGGACTATATGGTGGCATCATTTTCCCCAAGATACTTTTGTATCTCCTGCTTGTCACCCATGTGTTGGTTATACGGTAGCATGCTTTTTTCATGGAGCTGTATTTTGTTGTTGTTGTTGTTGTTGTTGTTGTTGAGGCTGTTGTTCTAGCTCACACCAGTTGTTGACCTTGTCTCATGGTTTCTCAATTATGGAAATGTACAGTGATGGGGTACTGAGGTCTAGTGTATCCAGATGTGGGTGTATAATGCAACATTTATCAATGCAGCCAGATGTAAGATGGTGAAGCACAAATGGCACAATCGGTTTGTTTGTGGAACTTATACAGATGAAAGATGAATTCCCAAAGAAACTGCTGGACAGGTGTAGACAATGGGATACTGTACTGTCTGCATTTGTCTGTTCCAGCAATGTTCAGATACACTTAAGTAAGAGACTGATGGAATTATAATTCCTCATGAAGAATTATACCACTGTAGTAAAATGTGGAAAATCTGCCACAGGGTGGGACTTTGGAGGGAAATTCCAGTCTATATGAAATTGTAACACATAATTCACATATTCAAAATGTAATTTATATATATATATAAATATGAAAAAAGAACTAAAAAGCTTGATATGCCTTTAATACCCTATGTTAATTCACAATGGCTCAGAAGAGCAGACAAATCTTCCGCCTTCTTAGAATGTGTGAGGAAGAAGTCTAGTATAATACATGAAGGTTGAAATGGGTAATTTACAGACTCCAGACTCAAATCTGCATTTGACATTAGCAAAAAGTACAAAGACATACAGTGGGATCCAAGAGCGATCCTGACAGCCTCTTTTTTTTTTTTTTTTTTATTGTTGCTTACACTGTATTATGTAGTACAGTTTTATAGGCGCTGGGGATTCCCCCCACCCCTCCCCATACCCCTCCCCCCATGGTGGATTCCTCCACCTTGCTGCATAACCATAGTTCAAGTTCAGTTGAGATTCATTGCTTGAAAACACATGCCTAGCATAAAGTTCAGCGTCTTATTGTCCAGATAAGTTCAGTGACCTCCTGGGGAGACCTTCTATGGTCTGAAGATAGGTCTAACAGAGTAAAGATCCGGTCGGTTAAAAGCCCCAACAAGGCCTCAGTTTCAATATACAACATTATGGAATTAATTGACATAGTAATGGGTAAACAATATGTTAAGAATAATGCAAGTTCCATTCTTCGAAACATCTGGGTTGAGACAGTATCAATGACAGGTTCAAAAAATAACAAACAACCAAACAAAAAATTACAGGTTAAATCAAGGCAAACATGTGGTATCTAATCTTTTGGGATTCACTCATTTCCCTTAGCATTATAGTTTCCAGTTGTGCCCATTTAGCCACAAAGAACTGCATTTTGTTTTTTTTAATAGCTGCGTAGTATTCCATGGAGTAGATGAACCAAAGCTTTCTTATCCAATCTTCTGCTGATGGGCATTTCGGTTGCTTCCATGTTTTTGCAATTACTGATTGTGCTGCAATGAACATAGGGATGCATGTTGGTTTGTCGTAAAACAGGTGTTTTGGATATATTCCTAGGAGTGCTATTGCTGGGTCATAT
Organism: Ochotona curzoniae; assembly: GCF_017591425.1. NCBI lineage: Eukaryota > Metazoa > Chordata > Mammalia > Lagomorpha > Ochotonidae > Ochotona > Ochotona curzoniae. Next base: position 18,605 of record NW_024465513.1, read on the forward strand.
GGCATGCAGATTCCGAGTTGTTTGAGTGTTCTCCAGACTGATTTCCATAAAGGCTGTACCAATTTGCAGCTCCACCAGCAGTGGAGTAGGGTTCCCTTTTCCCCGCATCCTCGCCAGCAAGCGTCGTTGGTGTTCTTGTTTATGTGGGCCAATCTTACTGGTGTTAGGTGGTACCTCATCGATGTTTTAATTTGGATTTCCCTTATTGCTAGGGAGCTGGAACATTTTTTCATATGTTTGTTTGCCATTTGGACTTGTTCCTTTGTGAAATGTTTGCCCATTTCCCTTGCCCATTTCTTGAGTGGCTTGTTTGTTTTGGTTTTTTGGTTGTTTTGAAGTTCTTTGTATATCCTGGAAATTAGCCCCCTATCGCCTATATCGTGTGCAAAGATCTTCTCCCACTCTGTGGGTTGCTTTTTTACTTTGTTGATTGTTTCCCTTGCTGTACAGAAGCTTCTTAGTTTGATGAGGTCCCATTTGTTTATTCTGTTCTCAACTGCTATTGCTTTTGGTGTCCTTCTTAGAAAGTCGGAACCTACTCCTAGGTCTTGCAGTGTATTTCCTACATTTTCTTGCAAGAGTTTGAAGGTTTCTGGATGTAGGTTTAGGTCTTTTATCCATGTAGATTGGATCTTAGTGTATGGTGATAGATGTGGGTCTATCCTTTTGTTTCTACAGGCTATCAGCCAGTTGTCCCAACAACATTTACTAAAGAGGCCTTCCCACTTGCTTGAGCTATCATTGGTCTTTTTGTCAAAGATTAATTGGCTGTATTTGTGTGGGTTCCCTTTTGGTGCTTCTATTCTATTCCATTGATCTTCCTTTCTGTCTTTGTGCCAGTACCAGGCTGTTTTGATAACCACTGCTCTATAGTATGTCCAGAGGTCCGGGATTGTGATTCCCCCTGCTAACCTCTTATTTTTCAGGATGGTTCTAGCTATTCGTGGTTTTTTGTGTTTCCAGATGAACTTTTGAATCATTGTATCCAGTTCCGTGAAGAATGTTTTGGGCAATTTGATTGGAATTGCGTTGAAAATGTATATTGCTTGTGGTAGTATAGACATTTTAATGATATTGATTTTGCCTATCCAGGAGCACGGGATGTTATTCCATCTTTTGAGGTCTTGTTCAATTTCCTTTTTAAATAGTTTGTAGTTTTCTTCGAATAGGTCTCCTACGCTTTTGGTTAGATTTATTCCCAAATACTTCATACTTCTCTCTGCTATTTTGAATGGTATCCTGTTGGTTAGATCTTCTTCCATCTTGGTGTTATTTGCGTACACTATGGCTGTTGATTTTCGTTCGTTAATTTTGTACCCTGCCACTCTGCCAAACTCTCGTATAAGTTCTAGCAGTTTCTGTATTGAGTCTCCTGGTTTTTCTATGTATAGGATTATGTCATCTGCATATAGTGAAAGCTTGACTTCTTCGTTTCCTATACGTATGCCTTTAATTTCTTTTTCTTGTCTTATGGCCTCTGCAAGTACCTCTAGGACTATGTTGAATAGCAGTGGTGATAGCGGGCACCCTTGTCTTGTTCCAGATCTCAGTGGGAAGGGTTCTAGCTTTTCTCCATTCAGTATGATACTGGCGTTGGGTTTTTCATAAATTGCTTTAATTATGTTGTGGATTTTCCCATCTATGCCTACTTTGGCTAGAGTTTTTAGCATGAAGAGGTGTTGGATTTTGTCGAAAGCTTTTTCTGCATCTATTGAAACTATTATGTGGTTCTTGTTTTGCAGTTTTTGGATATGGTTTATAACATTTATGGATTTCCGAATGTTGAACCATCCCTGCATTCCAGGGATGAATCCTACTTGATCCGGATGAATGATCTGTCTGATGATTTTTTGAATTCTATTGGCTAGGATTTTGTTGAGAATTTTAGCATCAATGTTCATCAGAGAGATAGGTCTGTAGTTTTCCTTCTCTGATGGTTCTCTGTCCGGTTTTGGGATTAAGGTGATGTTGGCTTCATAGAATGAGTTTGGGAGGGTTGCTTCCTCCTCTATTGTTTTGAAGAGCTTGTAGAGGATTGGGGTTAGTTCTGTTCGGAATGTTTTGTAGAATTCTGTAGTGAAGCCGTCTGGGCCTGGGCTTTTTTTCGTTGGGAGATCCTTGATGACTGTTTCAATCTCTACCTCGGTTATGGGTTTATTTAATTCTGCAGTTGCCTCCGGACTGAGTTTTGGTAAGTGGTGGGAGTCCAAGAACTTTTCTATTTCTTGGTGGTCCTCAAATTTGTGGGAGTACAGTTCTTTGTAGTAATTTCTAATTATTTTCTTAATGATTGCAGTGTCTGTTGTTATGTTGCCTTTTTCATCTTTAATGCTATTGATTCTCACTTTCTCTTGTTTTTTTTTGGTCAATCGGGCCAGTGGAGTGTCTATTTTGTTTATTTTCTCAAAAAACCAACTTTTTGATTTGTTGATTTTATGTATAGTTTTTTTGATTTCTATTTGGTTTATCTCCTCCCTTGTTTTGATGATTTCTTGTTTCCTATTGTGCGTGGGACTCTTCTGCTGCTGTTTTTCCAGATCCTGGAGGTGTGAGGTTAGTTCTTGTATTTGGCGTCTTTCTTGGGCCTTGACATGTGCTCCGATTGCGATGAATCTACCTCGTAGCACTGCTTTGGCGGTGTCCCACAAGTTTTGGAGTGTTGTATCAGAGTTTTCATTGGTTTCCATAAATTTTTTGATCTCATCTTTGATTTCTTCTCTGACCCAATGTTCGTTTAATAGCATATTGTTCAATTTCCAAGAGTGCCTATACTTCCTGGGGAGTTTTGAGTTGTTGATTTCCAGTTTCATCCCATGGTGGTCTGAGAGGGTACATGGTATGATACTAATGTTTTGGAAGTTGTTTAGATTCGCTTTATGTCCTATCATGTGGTCGATTCTGGAGAAGGTGCCATGTACCGCTGAGAAGAATGTATAGTCTGTGGCCTTAGGATAAAAAGTTCTATATATGTCTACTAAGTCCAGTTGTTCTATTGTTTGTGTGAGCTCTGTTGTTTCTTTGTTGAGTTTTTGTTTCGTAGACCGGTCCATTGTTGTTAGAGGTGTGTTGAGATCGCCCACAAGAATTGTCCGGGTGTCTATGTCTTCCCTTAAGTCTGTAAGTAATTGCTTTACGTAACTAGGTGCATTAAGATTCGGTGCATAAACATTAATGATGGTGATTGCTTCTTGATGGATCATTCCCTTCACCAGTATAAAATGGCCTTCCCTGTCTCTTTTGATGTTAGTTAGAATGAAATCTATCTCGTCTGAAATTAGGATAGCTACCCCAGCTTTTTTTCCTCGTCCATTAGCGTGAAATATCTTTTTCCATCCCTTCACTTTCAGTTTCTTTGCATCCTTTCTGGTTAGATGCGTTTCTTGTAGGCAACAGATGGTTGGGTCTTGTTTGATGATCCATTCTATTAATCTCTGTCTTTTGATTGGTGAATTTAGACCATTTGTGTTGAGAGTTAAAATTGAGAGTTTGCAATTTTGCCTTGCCATGTGATTGTGTTGTGTGTGTGTTGTTGCCTATGTAGTTGTCTTGTTTGTGCAGCTTTTAGTTTGGAGACCTTCTTATTTGCCATCTTTGTTTGTGATTTGCCTCCTTTTTGTCCGGGACTAGCGCATTTCTAAGGAGACTTTGCAGAGCTGGTTTTGTGTAGACATATTCTTCTAGTTTTTCTTTGCTATTGAAGTATCTGATCTCGTTCTCATATACAAATGAGATCTTTGCTGGGTAGATTATTTTTGGTTGACAGTTGTTTTGTTTCAGGACTTGGAAGATCTTTGTCCATTCTCTCCTTGCTTGTAGGGTCTCTTCGGAGAAGTCAGCAGTGATTCTGATGGGTTTTCCCCTGTATGTGATCTTTTCTCTACTTCGTACTTGTCTCAGGATTCCTTCTTTGTCTTCATTGGAGTAGAACCTGAGCACCGTGTGTCTGGGTGAAGATCTCTTTGGGTCATGTCTGTTGGGAGTTCTCTGTCCATCCTGTATGCGGGGTGGATTCGTGTTCCAAGTGTTTTGGAAGTTTTCCTGTATAATTTCATCAAGCACTGCTTGCATCCCAGATTCTCTTTCTACTCCCTCAGGGAGGCCGATGATCCGAATATTCAGTTTTCTAAGGTAATCCTTCATCTCTTGCATCATTTTATTAGTTTTGCTGAGGTTTGTCTCCAACTGTTTAATTCGCTGGGCACTTTCATTTTGTGTGTCTTCTGTTTCAGAGATCCTTTCCTCTGCCGCATTTATTCTGTTGATGAGGCTTTCAATCTTATTCTCTTGGGCATCCAGTTTGGTTTTGATTTGTTGTATTTCGGTGATTATGCGGTTCTGGTAGTCTTCCAGCTTTGTGTCCACGTCTCTGAGAAATTTTAGCATTATTTTCATCAATTCCTTTGCTGGTAACACGTCCATGTCTTCATCTCGCATCGCCGATATTGATAATGGCTTTTGGCCCATGTTTGGTGGGGTGCTGGCTCTTTCATCTGGAGCACAGCTCTTTCTGGTGGTTTTTCCCATTGCGTTGGTGAATTCTGGTGGGGCAAATGAACCCGTGTGTTGAGGGGCTGTCAGATGCTTTCCTGTAGAGATTGGAGCCTGCAGACGTGGTGTTGTCGAGCGTGGTAATTTTCAAGGCACCGTTGGTGCGTTCTCAGGGCCCGGGGCTGTAGAGCACCACCTTGGGGGCCCAGTGGCTCCCAGGCACACTCTGGGCACCTCTTCTACAGGTGTGACACCCCAGGGCGTGGAGGGATGGAGGCGCTCTCTGGGTGTGCCCCCTGCACGGGGATCCGCAGGACTTAGAAGGTTTTATGTGCTTTCTCCCTGCGTTCTCCGTGTCAGGGACTGCAAGGTTTTTCAGAGCCCACCTGGTGCGTCTCCCACACACGGGACTGTGGGTGAGGCACTTTCCAGGCGTGGCTCTTGTGCAGTGAATCCACCACTCGTGGTGTGTGGATGTTCAGAGCCCCTGTTCCTGTGTGGCTCTCTCACACCGGCCCTTAGCGGAGGAGTGGCCCAGGCGCCCTGCTATAATTTCACGGCAGGTTCGCACCGTGTCAGTGTGATGCAGGAGTTTTCCGAACTCTCCTGGTGGGTTGCCCACGCTCAGAACTGCAGGGTGGGAGGCGAGAGGTGAGCAGTTCACCCTATGGGAGTGGTACCTGCGTGTCGGGGACACACAGCACTACACTTCCCAAAGCTGGGCAGAGCTCTTCTGACACCTGACACCTGCGCTGTGGAGGCGGCTGCTGCAGGCGGGGCCGCCTAGTCCGCTCGGCACAGCCGCTCGGCGCGGCGACCAGGGTCTTCCTGATGTTATCTCACTTCCACCAGGCAGGATGTGGAGGACTCCAGATCCTCGCCAGCAGCCTCTGCGCACCGAGACGCACTGGCCCCCCCAGTGTAGGAACACCTGAGGCGCCCCCCCGGGGTCCCCTCAGCCACCAACACCACTGCACGCAGTTCCCAAGGCACAAACCCAACAGTTTCAGTCCGTCTGCCCCGCGTTCTCAGAGGCTAAAAGCTCGGCAGGGGTCTAGGAATGCGGAGGCTGCCACGTCAACCCCCCGGCTCACCAAACGTTCGGCCGCTGCAGTCTGCCTCCACCGCTGCCGAAGGCCTCCCGCCGGTGACGATCCGCCCGATCTCCCCGCCTCCGGGCTGCCTGACAGCCTCTTAACAGGAGGTCATATGCACAGAGCAGGAGGGGACCCCAGAGTGGAACAGGAGGACAGGAGGAGGCTTGTATCCTAACCCCAGAGACTCCCGGTACATCACCAAGATATATCATTATGGGCACCATATCCCAACTGCCAAGGAGTTCACAGGGAATTGGGGTGCCCTCATAGGCCAAGAACTCTGAGGTCAACTATTCCCTATTGGATATCCCACACTGGATGGAAGAAGCCCAGATCCTTCCTCACAGGATCTAACATCACTGGAACAACAGCCAGGAGCCCTGAGCAATCCTCAGAAACAGAACAGTAAACTTCCATCAGGACTCAGGAGAGGAGCTTTCTCTGGTCCTTACTTAGTTGCAACTTTGGCTCCCCAAACTCTCTGACAATGACCATCAGGGTCACTCCACAATACCCCCCCCCCAAAAATTGGATCAGGTATACAGAGAGAGACAAATAAGGAAAGCTTAAAAGTTAGGAAAAAGTCAGCTTGGACTTCCATATACCTTACTAGGTAGAACACAAAGATCAGTTACTCCTCACTAATGTATTGAAGATTTCTCTGCAAAGTCCTCCTAATATTGTTCTGCTGCTCATAGTTACCATATGACTTATGATAGTTATAAGCCTGATTGGACTATCCTAAAATGTGCGAAGTCCAGTAAAAATCACACTTGAATGCTATAAGCTGCTAAATATAAAAATGAAAACAGACACAAGATAGCTGAATCATGCCCTATAACAATTTTAAAGTTAATATCAACTGATTGTGTATATACTAAAATTGAGATGTCAGTGAAGTAGTTACAGGATGTGGTTAAGAACTTGCAATTTCTAACAAATTGGTCACTCAATACCATGTTAATTAACTTCATGATGCTGTGAATTTCCATGTTTCTTCGTGTTGTTGAAGTTGTGTAGTGGCTTTTCATTGGAGGGGATGATACTCTGCCATCTCTACTTTGGGACCAAGGAAGGGCACCCAATGAAACTGTAGAATTTATCTGGACAATAGGATGCTGGACTCTCTGCATGGACCTTGCCTGCAATGATAGAATCATGACTGGATCTGAACTGTACTACTGTAACAATGTTGAGGATTTCAATATGGGGGGAGGGCTTGGAAAGAGATTGGGGGAATCCCAGAGCCTATGAAACAGTGTCATAAAATAAAATAATAATTAACCAGAAAATTTTATCTCACTTAAATAAAAATAAATTTTTAAAGATTTATTTTATTTTTAGAGGAAAGTCAGTTATACAGAGTAGAGAGACAGAGAGGAAGATCTTCCATTCAATGGTTCACTCTCCAACTGACAACAACAACCAGTACTGTGCTAAGTCAGAGAACTTACTTCAGGTCTACTGCACTGGTGCAGGATCCCAAGGCTTTCGGTCATCATCCTCCACTGCTTTCCCAGGTCACAAGCAGGGAGCAGTATAGGTAGCAGGACTGCCGGGATTAGAACTGGTGCCCATCTGGGATCCTGACCCTTTCAAGTTGAGGACTTTAGCTGCTAGGCCTCCACACTGGACCCTAAATCAAAATTTAAGGAATTTAAGAAATTTAAGGAATTTAAGAAATCTTCTTGAATGCTTATTATTTTTGGAGGAATCTGTTATAGCATGGTATGGAACAAGCTTGGCATGTAACATTCTGTTTTGTTTGTTTTGTAGGTAGATGTTACTTAGCTTAGCCTGTACCCCATCCCTCTGGATTAGGGGTGGGGGGATGAAGTACATGAAAGAGAAAAGAAAAAGCTTAAGCCTTGGAAAAACTGCAGTTTCAAGCAGAGGAAGAGGGAGGAGGAGGAGGGGGAGAAGTGGTTGTGGCCGCTCAGATTCTCAGTGAGGAAAGCTAGCTAGAAAACTTCAGACAGAGGAGGGTGAAGGAAGGAGTGAGATGTGAGAAGTAGGTGGAGCACAGTGTGATTAGACAGATGGGAGAGGTTGGAGGGAAATATTGATTATTGGTCAGAGTGAATAATTTTGCTTTACAGTCATCTGGCTTATGCTGTAGGCACAAGGAATACCCAAGTGGCTGCAATGGCCAGAGCTGAGCTGATCCTAACCTAGAAGCCAGGAACTGCTTGCAGGCTTCCAATATCAGTAAAATTTCCAAGGTATTCACAGTAGGTGAGAATTCATTTATGGCCTCAAATGAGTTTACATATACTGAAAACTAGCTATTGTGGCAATCTATTAACAAAATTATCAAAAATTAGGGGTCTGGCACAATGCCTCATTGACTAAAGCATTAGCTTGCAAGTGCTGGAATCCCATATGTGCACCATTCATATGTAGCTATTCCACTTCCCATCAAGCTCCCTGCTTGTGCCATGGGAAAGCAGTCGAGGATGGACAAAGTCTCCGGACCATGCATACACATACAATACCTGATTGAAACTCTTGACTTCAGATCAACTCAATTCTGGCTGTTGTGTCCATTTGTCAAGAGAACCAGCAGAGGCAAGATTCATTTTTCTGTCTCTGCTTCTCTATGGAAATCTACTTTCAATAAATAAACAAACAAACAAAAAAACATAAAGATTAAAAAAATTAAACATCATTAAGAAAGAAATGCCTTGCAAATAATTCATTTCTGGGATATAAACAACATCCTTCATAAAATTTGTAATCATTCAAATGATTATGAGAAGATTTTCTGAAATACTTACAAGTTATTTTTAAACAGGGCCCAGGGCAATAGCCAAGTGCTCTAAATCCTTGCCTTGTACATGCCGGGATTGCATTTCAGCACCAGTTCTAATCCCAGCAATGCTATTTCCCATCCAGCTCCCTGCTTGTGGCCTGGGAGGGCAGTTTAGGACAGCCCAAAGCCTTGGAACCCTACAGCTCTGTGGCAGAAGTGGAAGAGGCCCTGGGTACATGGCTTCAGACTGGCGAAGCACTGACCATCGCAGCTGACTGGGGAGTGAGTCAGCAGATGAAAGACCTTCCTCTCTGTCTCCCTCCTCTTTGTATATCTGACTTTCCCACAAAAATTTTTAAAATATCCATTAAAACGATGTTATAAAACAGAAACCATAAGTCACACATGGTGAAAACCAAGTTACAGAAATACATATATAGTGCATACAATAGAAAATATAGGAAAAGTTCCAGAAATTATTGAATATTCGGTGCGGAGTATCTGCAGACTCTTGTCCTACCTTTCTGGATTTCCAGACTTGAACATGAAGCAGAGAGGGAAGGAGAGGCCAGGAGGTGGACTGATGTGAGAGGCGACAGCGGCCCCTGCTGTTGGAAGGCTCAAGCTGCAAGAGAGGAGGCCACTTCCTGCCTGAGGTGAAGCCCCGCCCCTCACTCCCCCTCCCTCCAGAATCCTACCTCACTGCCCCGCCTCCCTTTCTGATTCTGATTGGCTGCGCATTGTGACGTCATGCATAGTCAAGGTGTGTGGGAGTGGTCCAATCAGGCGAGCCCAAGAAGCCCTGTGGCAGCAGGCAGGAGGTTGTTGTGGGCGCCTCTATAGCCGCGTTGCTGGTTGTGCTGGTGGAGAGGCGCAGGTGGCTGAGCCAGTGCTGCCCTGTGAGCTCCCTCCCCGCAGGAGCCTGTGCAGGACCCCCGACTGGTGAGAAGCTGGGAAGGGTGAGTGTGTGAGAGCATCTCCTGAGGCCGCGGGGCGGGCGGGGGCCAGGAGGGGGACCTTGGGGTCCTCAGTCTGCAGCACTGACCTTGAACACTAGGACTCACAGTGGAACCCATTGTGCAGTGAGGAGGGGGAGTGCCCAGGGACAGTTCGACCTTCATGTTGGGCATGATTTCCTTTTTTTCTTTATGTGAAGGTATGTGTTGAGTTGAGCAACAACGTCTCCAGCCCCCAGCTCAGTCCTCAGTGAAGCTCCTCCTAAGGGTCTGGGGCAGTTTTCTTGTTGCTCACACCAGACCAGCACAGACTCCAGCAGTTAGAACAAACAGCCTGTTTCCTTCAGAGTATTTCTCCAAGGTTGAGGAGCAGCATGAATTCGTTGTGCTTGGCAGAGGCCTGTAGAAAATGCCGGAGCAATAAGCCCTTAAGGTGCCAGTTCCCTGAATTGATTTAACCTGACGACCTGTGATATGGTGCCATCTATCCCCTCTTCTTACGTTATCTTAATTGGGCTTAGATGTCCCCTTGAATTTTAGAGGAGAATGAGCCAGAGAGCATTAAGGCAGTGAATACACCCCTCAATGTCCAGGTCTCCTCCCTGAATGCAAGTGCTGACTTCTGGCCTGAAAAACTACAACACTGTGCACCACATCCTCCCAAGGAACAATTCATTCAACTGTACTAATCTGTCATTTCCCCACCCCCACCCCACGCCACACACATATACTAAATAAACATTAGCACTTTAACAGAACTGCTTGCTGTGAATAATAGATGTGGGAAAAAGCATTGAATGCCTACCTTACACAGCACAGGAAGGCATCCCTGCCCTGTGTGGGTGTGTGTGACAGTGGTTCAGATGACATTGGGACTCCTGTGTCTCCATCAGAATGCCTGGGTTTCAGTTCTGTGCAAATGCATTGTGCAGCTATTGCCCAGGGGGAGGCAGCACAGTGGCTTGGGTTTTGAGTACTTGTGTGAAAAACGTGGTTTACCCTCAGTCTTGTGACTTCTCTTTCTCCTTTCTTGTTTCAAAATTCTTTGTAAAAAACATGACAAACTTATCCTGGCTCACTCAATCCCGCTGAAAGATAGAAGTAGAATGAGAGTTGGCATCTGGAGTGGCAATTAATGCCATAAAACCAGAAGCCATCTACTGTGTTGTATCTATTGCATATGGCTTGCCCCTTGGAGCATTACTACTTTCTTTATCCATCCAGAACTCTATTCGTTGGTGACGTATTGATACCATCTAATTGGAAGATTTAGGGGGCAATACAGAAATGATTGATGCATTCAGGTTTCTCTTAACCTTACCTACCTAGGGAGTAAAACCTTGGCCAAGGCCCAGGTAAATCCTAGGACAGTGTACTCAGGGTACTCAGGAGTTTCATTTTGCATCAACATGTTGGTTAAGTCAGAGGAGAGTGTACCATCAAAGAATCTTTCTGAAGGTAACATTCTTGTGGCCTACAGCACTTAGAGATTTGTGAGTGTATATGGTTGAATAGAAAGTTATAATTTCTGTGCTCAATATCTGGTCAGGAATCTTAAGACCATTAAGATTTTTTTAAAAGATTTATTTAGTTATTGGAAAGTCAGATATATAGAAAGGAGAAGAGACAGAGAGGAAGATCTTCCATCCCATGATTCACTCCCCAAGTGAGCACAATGGCCGATGGTATCCTGATCTGGAGCCAGGATCCAGGAACTTCTTCCAGGTATCCCAAAGGGGTGCATGGTCCTAAAGCTTTGGGGCATCCTTGACTGCTTCCCTAGGCCTCAAGCAGGGAACTGGATAGGAAGTGGAGCTGCCAGGATTAGAACTGGCTCCCATATGGGTTCCCGGTTGTTCAAAGTGAGGACTTTAGCCGCTAGGCCACGCCACCGGGCCCAAGACCATTCAGATTTGTTGAGACAATGGATTAGTCTGGATTCTATGTACCATGCCCCTGCACACCCTAGGTAAACTTATGGTAAGAAGATAACTCCTGCTAGGGATCCTAGATAACTTCTTAATTGGAAAAAAAATAAGAGAGAGCTAGCTATCCAGTAATATAAACCTGCACTTGTGCATAGAGAGTGAGCCTTGACTCTGAGGCCTCTACTAGTTGTACATGATAAAATAATTGAATTTTTTTTGGTTAGTTCTTGATGGTAAATTGATATTAATCAATGTATCACATCTGATGTTAGAAATGGTAGAAGAAAATCCCAGTGTTCCACTCTTTCCTTGAATTTGAGTGTGTGGCTGCAGAAGAGAGCTAAGATGCTGGGGGAGACCCTGCAGGCTGTGAGGTGTTTTTGGTCCACACTGTCACATTTCTGGCTGCTTAGGATTCCCTCCATCAGTGCAATGAGCTGCCCTGGGCACTGTGTCCTTAGTCAGAGTGATCCCCGTGATCCCCAAGGCCTGGGAACGTGGGGAAGCTGCTGAGTGTGGGTCTCCCTGTGAAGTGTAAGCAGGCTGCTTCTCAGAGCTCATTCTCTGTCATGTCCTGGTGCTTTGATTTAGTTTGCACATTTAGGCAGCAATGCTGTTCCCTGATTTTGATGTTCCATCTTTGTTCTCCTTCATGGAACTTGAGTTTAATCAATGGTCTCAGAGAATGAAAAGTAAATTTCTGACTTTATTTTCTGCCATGTTTTAGTAAAGCTAAACACTCTAAACTGAATGCTTAGGCAAAGGAAAGCCTTTTTCAGTTCAGGTCTTGGTTTCTTTTACTTCCATCCCCAGAGACAACTAAGTCCTGATTCTGTCTAATGTTTGGTGTTTGTGATTGCTTAATGATTGTTTTCAGTAGAAAACATGCTAGAAAGTAAATCAAGCTGCTACCTGCATAGGGATGCCAGTTCAGGATGTGGCTGCTTCACTTAAAATTCTGCTCCTCACTGGGAAATCTGGGAAAGCAGAGTAAGGTGTCCCAGGTGCCTGGGTTCCTGCTCCCTGGACAACACCAGAGGAAGCTCTAATTTCCTTGCTTTGGCCTGACTCAGCAGTGCTGACATATATGGAGAGACCCAGAAGATAGAAGAGCTCATTCTGTCTCTGCATTTTAAGTAAAGAAATAAACCTTAAAATTATATATTTGATACAATTACAAAGTAAAAAACTGGGGACTTCTACCCACTGGTTTATTACATAGATGGCTAAAATAACCAGTGCTGGACCAAGCTGGTTCCTGGAGCCTGCAGCTTCCTCCAGGTCTTGCATGTGGGTAATCAGGGCCCAGGCACTTGGATGATCTTCCAGTGCTTTTCCCAGGAGATTCACAGAGAACTGGGCTGGAAGTGCAACTGCTGATTCCATATGGGATGCTGGTGTTGCAGTTGGCAGCTTTACATAATATACCACAATGCTGGCCTTTGCTTTAGTTTTTGATATGATGACAGTGTTTGTCTTGCTTTTCATTTCTCATATGCTAATTATGTGAAGTGTTTTACATATGGGATAATAATATGTTACAGACTGTGCATAAATTCTGATGGTATATTTAGTATGGTCAGAGTAAAAGGATTTCAGTCTAACATTTCCTCCATGTGCACTTATTTTGAGTTTCCCTAGGATTTGGTTTGAGTGTATTCTTCATGTAGTGTTAACTGAGATCTCTGGTCACATTGCTAAGTAGCAGTTCCCACTGCCTGGGCACTGATACTGAAGCATTAACGTGTCCTGATTACTGCCAGTCAGTGTGTACCTTCCCTTGCTGTTCTATGAGAATTTCCTTCACATAATGTGCTGCTGTATCTAGAATCACTGGAAGAAGCATGAGGTTCTTGAAATTTTGTAATTTTATGCAGCATACATGGCCCTCAAATAAACCAGTGGGAGCTGCAGCCTAGTTGGAGCCACCCACATTAACCCCCACCTGGCCCACCCCTGCCCTAGTTCCCATGCTTACCAGTATGTTCAGCAGACTAGTCCAGTCTGTCCCACATCCAATTCAGCTCTCATACCTGTCAGTGGGCATTGAAGCCTAGTTCAACTCCACTTTCCCTATTATCCAGCCCACACACATGCTGGTGAATGCCGTTCTATCCATCCACCCCTGCCCCAGTCCTGGATCTCATGCTCTCCATTGGGTGTGGTAACTCAAAAGGGAGGTGCCCAGTTTTTCCTTATTAGGCCACTCCCACTTCCAGATTATGCACTTTCTGGATGGCTGCGTAGTTTAATTTGACAGATTAGCCACTGGTGTCAGCATTTGCCATCTGAGCCTGTGGCAAAGCTCAAAACACTCACCCTGCTCACCTCATTCTGCTTTATATTTACCCCAGCAGGGGCGGTCAGCCAAGCCTGGCTCTTCTCTGATCTGCTTGCATGAAGCCCACAGGTGTTGTAGCCCTGCCCGGTCTGGTCTGCCCCCAGCTCAACTCATGCTCTGCAGTGGATGAGGTTTTCCAGCAAGGGTGCCCTCTGCATTCCCCTACCAGCTTTACCCCCTCCCTCTCTGGTTCCTACTAGTGCAGTGGCCCAGTCGGACATGGCCTGCCTCACCTTGGCATTTGCTAGTGGGTGCTGTAGCCTGCTTTGGCCTGGCCCACACCCTATTCCAGCTGGTGAGGGTTACAGTCAGGCCTAGCCCAGCGTGTACCCTATCCCAGCTGTAATGTGTACTGATATGTGTTGTGACCATAACTGCCCCGACCCGCACTGTTCTGTTGCTCAGATTTGTCAGCAGCTGATGTGAATTGGTTCTGCCTGGTCCCACCCCTGACCTGTGCCAAATATATGCTGGTGGGTATGTTTCTCTGACCTGGTGCGAGCTTTGCCTTGCACTTCTTGCGTGGATCTGCAGTGTTGTGTCCTGACAGAGGAGTTGCCCAATCTCCTCCACCAGATCCTCTCGCAATGCCAGACTTCCTGCATATCAGTGCATCTATGAGCCAGCTTTACTCAATTCAACTCCTGTCCTAGCAAGAACAGTGGTCTTTCCTGACTGGCCTTCAACCCAATTTGGTTCTGTTTGTTGGATGTTTCAGCCCAGACATGACTCATCCATACCCAAGTACAGTTCACACATGGCTCAGTAAGGGCAGAGACCAAGCCTAGTCCATCCCACACCTACCTTGGTACTCCAGAGCATGAGATGCTGCTGGAGTCTAGTCCAGCTTGGTGCGTCCAGTGCCAGTCCACAAAAAGAGAGACTGCAGTTTTATCCAGGCCAGAATACATTCCCTACTCTAGCCTCTACGCTTCTCTGTGGGAACCCCGGCCTAACTAGCTGGTCCCCTTAGCTCCACAACCAGGCCTGTTCCCAGCCATAAATCATGTGCATGCCAGTGGTTGCTCTGACTCAACTTGGCATAGCCCAAACTTGTCTAGTTCTTTGCTTTAGATGCTGTGGCCTAGCATCCCTGGCTCACGCAAACCAGTAGGTGTAAGAGCCTAGCTCAGCATGACTTGTGCTTCATCTTGATTTCTATTTTTGCTTGTGAGCTAAGGTTTGCTTGGCCCTGCCTGGTCTACCCTCTTTCATTACCAACACACACATTATCCAGCCATTGGAGATCATGCCCAGCTTGTCCAACCACCATGCCTGGAGCATGTGTTCACTAGCAGGAGCTATGACCCACCAGGGGAGTTTCCCAAGTTTCTTCACTTGACCCACTCCCAGATCCAGTTCTCATACATGCCCGTGGGTGTTTGGCCAGTGTCAGGTATAGTCTGGCCTTCCATTTGTCCTTGCCTGAGCTGGTGAACATTGCAGCCCCACCCATTCCACACCCTATTTAGGATACACATTTGAGTGCTGCTGCCTTGACCAGCACAGACTGTTGTTGGTTCCTTTACCCATGACTGATGGCAGGCTCCTTGGTCACACTTATCTTAGTTCATCACCACCCCAACTCTTGACCTAACCGATGGGACTAGTATTTCCATAGAATTTGGCACACATGTGCGCCACAGAATTACCCCCGGAAATGGCTCTCCCAAGTGCTGGGTAATGTCATGGCCCTGCTTAATGTGACTTGTCTCCTGATCCATGAATCTTTCAGGTACTAGGATCTGGTTCTGCTAGACAAGCTCCCAGCCTTAGCTTTTGCATGGACCGGTGTAAGGTGGTCAGCATTGTTTTGTGATAACAAGTTCTACACAGGTCTCAAAGGAGGCTGGTATATCAGTCTGACCTATGAAGATCATCTGGTCCCTCTCCCTTAAACTACCAGGTCTCAATACCCTTGCATACCTTCAAATGAAACGTAACTCCATCATTGGTAGTCTTTAGGATTGATTTATATCCCAGAAGTACAGTGGACTGAACATGGAGGTACCTAGGCAGAATTTCATAGAACCCAGAACCCCAGAACTCTCTACTGGGTGGGCAGCAGGTTGTGGTTGTGAGGTTGGTGGAGGATTAGTGAAGGCTCAGAGGGATTATATAGAAGCTGTATTTTTGGGCTCTGTGCGATTGCCTAGCAGCTAGGGTCCTCACTTTAAATGTACTGGGATCCCATATAGGCACAGGTTCTAATCTTGTCAGCTCCACTTCCCATCCAGCTCCCTGCTGGTGGCCTGGGAAAGCAGTCAAGGAAGGCACAAAGCCTTGGGAGCTGCCATCTCCATGGGAGACCTGGAGGAATTTGCTGGCTCCTGGCGTCGGATTGACTCAGCACAGGCCATTGTGGTCACTTGGAGAGTGAATCTTTGGACCGAAGTTCTTCCTCTCTGATTCTCCTCCTCTGTATATTTGATTTTGCAATAAAAATAAAATAAATCTATAAAAAAGAGTTTCTATGACTCACAAATCTGAGTCTCAAGATACTATTTTTTTTTAAAGTAGCTGTTATTTTTAGAACTTTTGTTAAAGTCTCCAGAAATGGTGGGTAGTGCTATGCCAGTGCAAGAAGGGCCAACACAGAGCCTGATGGGCCACTTGGTGCTGTCCAGTCTGGATCTTTGTGATGTGCACATCTACAGCCTGGAAAAAATACAAGTAACTGTTTTCCCATTCCAATTGAGCCCTTTGGGTCAATGTGTTTTCTTGTCTGTCAGACTTTCTACACACATATATGTGTGTGTGCACTAGGGAAGAATCCTGTGACATCACAGGTGTTTCTTGTTTGTTTTTAGATTGATTTTGTTTTTATTGGAAAATCAGATTTACAGAGAGAAGGAGAGAAATAAAGAAAGATTTTCCATCCACTGGTTCAGTCCCCCATTGGCAGCAACAGCCAGAGCTGAGCCAATCCAAAGCCAGGAGCCAGGATCTAGGAGTTGTTTTATTACCACCAAATATATTAAATTTTGCCACTTAGTTTGATCTCTTGGTCTTTGCAGTATGGATGCTACTTCCAACAGCTATTTGTGTGTTTTAGGGGTGCCTTTTTGTTTTATGTGACTGGTTCTATCTCTGTAGTAATTAGACAGTATTGTAAATGAAAATGAAAATGAAAAATTATTTGAGGAAGTACACAAGACAATGGCCAATACTATGAATGCGATGGTGGGGCTTGAGAGCAGAAAAATTTAGACCTGCAGTTCTCAAAGTTTCCGTTAGATTGAAAATAATCATTCAAGGTCTGATATGTGATTCCAATTATTTTAGAAAATATAAACAAGTCTAATAATTTTAGGAAATATAAACAAATGATAAAAAAGATAGTGTTAATTTTCCCACTACTTAGAAGTTGTGTTGGAATTACGGTGCCCTGGGTCAAACTTACAAGTATAAACTGCCATCCCAAATCAGAGCACAAGTGGCTGCTCCACTTCTGATCCAACTCCCTCCTTGTTGCACCTGGGAGAACTGGCTGAAGCACCTGTTCCTAGCTTTAGCCTGAACTTACCCTGACTTGTCCTGGTCAACCAGAGAGTAAAACCAGCTGATGGAAGATCTCTATCCCTCTGTTACCATGCCTTTCAAATCAATCTGCCATGCCTTTAGTGGGGGGTCCCTTGTTCCATTTACTGTGGGCTCACCCAAGGTGCAGGTGCCCGCCAGCATGACTTGAGCCAGAGAGAGAGGAGGATGCAGATGGTCCTGGGTCAAACCCTGCACTGGGTCACAGCAGGCTGTGGGATGAAGTCACACAGGAAATGGCACCAGGAGTCCATCTTGCAAGCAGCAAAAGAGTAAGGGTGATGAGTCTCCACATCCAGCCACGCACAGGGACAGCAAATGTAGGGGCCACAACACAAAAACAGGACACTATCCAGGGGCAGGTCCTGGCTCTCCCTGGATGAGATGCTGGATTATTCCAGAGGTAGGTCATAGTTAGCCCTGGATAGGAGGCTGGGGTCCTCCAGGGTTGGTCCCAGCTTTCCTGTGGGTAGTTTCCTGCCCCTGAAAGGCCATTGTTGTGATGGAGGTGGGGAGAGTGGGGCAGTGAGAAAGGAGGGAAGCATCAAGGCCCCTGGAAGGCTCCAGCCCCTGACCCCAGGGTGTGGAAGCATGACTCACCTCTGGAAAAATCGAATCCCTGAGTCAGGGGTAATCAGGAACCACCCCTGCAAGACCACAGCACCCAACACGGAAGAAACATGCCTATTATTTAAGTACACAGCCCCCAAGCCCGTGGGGGAGAAGATATTCCCCAGATGACCCCACATTACCCCAGGCTCCTCCAAGGGAAAGCAGAATTTGTCCCTGAAGTCCTCATATCCCAAGAGTGGGAGGCACACCCCAGCCAACACCCCTTGTGGGAAAGAAGAAAGATCCCCTCCCCCCCCCAAGGATGGCCCTAGCCTCCAACCTATGGGACACAGAGACACTTTTGAAGGACTGAAGCCTCTCAGCCCCTGGGGAAGCAGGACTTGCCCATAGAAAACCCCAGGGGAGGACCTGGTTGGGGAAAGCTCCAGGAACCCCTGGAAGACCCCAGTCCCAATCCAAAAGATGTACGGCCGGCCCTTTGAAGACTGAACTAGATTGGCTCTGCAATGGCTGATGGGGCAGTGGGATGGTTGCTGGGTATGTGTGGAGGGATCATGGGCCAAAAAACCAAAAGGACCTGGCACTGGAGCAGTGGATATGCTGGTCATGACAGATGTACTGTGGATGCCGGGAAAGCAGACCTGGCTCCAGAGCAGCAGGACGGAGATTGACCTGATGCAGAAACCATGTCACTGGCCAAGCCTGCCTGATCCTGAAGCAACTGCAGGGCTGTGGGAGGGTGGGTTACAGGTGTCGGGACCCTGGCTGAGCCCCCTGGCCTTGGATCTGATGGTATGCGTGCTTGGGGCTCTTGGAGCGCCATCTGAATAGGCCTGGCCCTAAAGCAGCCAGGGTGACATTGGAGTGGCTTTCAGGCAGTCTAGGAATGTATGTGTGTGGTGGAGGGGGTGGGGAAGGGAGTTAGAGGGGTGTTAGTGAGCCACTTGCACAGGGGGTGCAGTCCAAACCGCTCTGTCCTTGAAACAGTGAGCTCTGGAGAGTAAGCTGTCCTGGTAGCAGCAGGCAGGGTGAGCAGGGCAGGAGTGCTAGATGCGCTGCAGGGCACAGGGTGAGCCGCAGGTGGAGAAGCCAATTATTGGGGTCACTGCCCTGGGTCAGCCAGTAGGACTTCAGGGTGGCAGGGCAGGCTGCCTGCAGATGCCGGGGGGTGGGGGGGACACAAGTCTTGCCACCCTGGCCATACAACATACTGTGTGCTGGGGGACGCTTAGCTGGCTGAGTGTGCCTGGCCCTGGAGCGGCTGGCAGGTGGGCTGGGTCCTGGGTTGCCATCCAAGCCGGCCTGGTTCTGCAACAACAATCGGGCCAGTGAGACAGTTGTGTTGGGTGTGCAGGAGCACTGGAAGAGCTGGGATGGCCCTGGCATGTGGCAGATGGTGGGTGGGACTGGGCACTGGAGCTGACCTGGCCCTGGAGCAGCTTAGTAGGGGGCGAGCTAGAGGTGGGAGTGGGGGGAGGGAGTGGAGCTGGCAGGAGTGCTAGAGGCAGGGCCAGCGCTGGGCAAGCAGATCTGGCCTGACCCTGAAGCAGTGGTCATCGGGGCTGGGCCGACAGTCTAGAGGCCCTGGCAGATGCCAGCTTAGAGTACCCAGCCTGGGAGTCTAGGTGGAGATTGACTGAGTGAGCAGGTTGGTGGCCAAGCATCCTTGGCTCTGGAGCTGTTGTTGATGGGGTGAGAGTGGCAGACTTGCTTTGGGTTACCAGGATGACTGCCAAGCTGGCTGAATCCTGGAGGGACTGGTAGATGGGCTGGGGACACTGGAGTGCCCGACTGAGCTCATCTGACCTGGTAGCAGCAAGGCTGGTCTGTGAGGTGAGTGTGTTGTGGGGACTCTAACCAAGCTGACCAAGCCTTAAGGTATAGCCTGAGTGACAGTGTGGAATGTAGGCTAGAAACACAGGTTTTACTGGCCCTGAAGTGGTAATCCAATCAGCCTTACAGCCTGGATATCCCAGGGACTGCATGATGAAATTGTTGACTGTTGCAACTTCATGTACCCTTGTCCTGAAGATACAACCATGAGAAAGGAGATGGTGTAACTGTGGGGAAAGATCTCTTGTTGGCAGCTGATGTACAGATATTTTGCAGCCTTAATATAGGTCTTTATCTTCCAACCAGTGACACAGATCTGTTTGTTTGGAAAGTGAGTGCATCTTCATTTGTGGTTTTTGGAGCAGTCTTTGTGGAAGCACAACATAGTGCAGATATGTTCTATTGCTGCAGAGTGCGAGAGAGATCATGCCAGACCCAAGTGTAGGATGTTAGGAGGAGTCTCTATTGCCCACGCTTGGTGACAGCAGCTCCTGCTACAATCCAGGAACCACTGCACTGCGTGGCAGAAGTCAGGCAGAAGTCACCCTGCAATCAGTTTGAAAGGTGCACAATACAATGTCTTATACAATAAATACTTCCTGATTGACTTCAATAACTGGAGGCAGGAAGGCAGGGGTGGGAGACATTGAGGGTGTCTCCCTAAAGATGAAATTAGCATTGCATTGCTGTTAGGTCCCAACCTTCAGGAACTCTTTTGAGAGTACATAATTAGAAATATAAAGAACATGAACATCTTCACTGACTCGCCCAAACTGTGAACAGAGGGTGGAACGCAGCCTCATTCCATTGGTTGACTGTGTTAAGGGGTGTTGGCTATCCCTGGCTGCACCCCATAACACAACCAAGGTCCTCTACAAAACCAAATAGTGGTATTGACATTCACACGTGATGGGGTACAAGTTTCAGTGGATAGCAGCTTTAACATTGAGGCTGCTGTGTGGGCAACAGAGGTCATCAAGAACTACATGAGGGAGTACTAATTGCTGCTTTACTTGGTTTTAGCATTGAATCAGTGCCTGTTCACAGGGACTTCAATGGGTTTTGGCAGGTAGAACCAGCTGTTATAGCCTCATTCTGATGGCTGTGCGCTTTCTCCAGCTGTATCCATGAGTTAACGTCCAGCGAGCTGATGAAAACCTGGAAATACTTCCTGTTGAGTGTTTTTGAATTCTAGGGAAGAAATTGCAGTTCCTTGAAAACTGGTTTTAGGGTAAAAGGAGATGCCTATATCTGAACACTGATTAGGCTATTTGGATCATATTAAGAGATACTGTCAAGATGTTAAGTGGTACAACCTTAGATTATAATAATGAAAGTTTAATGTGGGCCAGGCACCTTGGCCAATCAGCTAAAAGCCTTGCTTTGAAAGCACCAGGATCCCATATGGACAACAGTTCTAATCCCAGCTGCTCCACTTGTCATCTAACTCCCTGCTAGTAGCCTGAGAAACCAGTCAAGGATGGCCCAGAGCCTTGGGACCCTGAACCCATGTGGGAGACCTAGAAGAAATTCCTGGCTCATGGCTCCAGATCAGCAGAGCACCAGCCACTGCACTCACTTGTGGAGTGAATCATCAGAGGGAAGATCTTCCTCTCTGTCTATCCTCCTCTCTGTATATCTTACGTTTTAATGGAAATAAAGTAAAATTTAATAATAATAAAAAAAGAAATGTTAACTTAACAAGCTGCTACTAGTACAGGTGTCTATACCTCACACAGGTCTAATGATCTTGCTGCATTATTAGTCACAATTGTTGTCTTAATGAGAATGGCCCTGAGGCCTAAAGAGTAAAAGTGTGTGTCAAGTCCTATCATGAGGTTCACAGTGCTGCGTGAAAGGTAGATGTCTGTTTAATATAGTTCTAATCATGGGTGCTTCATCTTCTAGGTTCCTACAGACCTATTGCATTCATTGTTGATAAAGTTGAAAGTTAAACAGTAAGCTACAGATTCCAATGGAAAGTATCCTTAAGTCAGGTTATTAAGAGCAAGGTGTAATTGTAAATAACTGGTATGTTTATAACACTTAACTATTCTTAAAAAGCTGTTACAAAAACTGTATCGATTTGTAATGTGTGTTACCTGGTATGCATTTATATGTCTATGTGGGTGATCTATTTAATTGACTAGTAGGTAAAAATGTTAGCTATGTGGTCTGTTTCAACTGACTTATAGATAAAAATACTAAAAATGAAGATTACTAAGCTAAGTCTTTTCATTTTGATTAGAATAAATCCCTGATCGATTGGAGGCATAGAAAAAAATCCCCCACCTTACTAAAATGTTTGAGGAAGACTTTAAGTATATTGCATTAGATCCTAACTGTCTAAAGAAGAATAGGTGATGTATAGATGGCAGATTCTTTGCAATGGGACCTGAGAGCACCCTGGGCGACCTCTTAAAGGTGGCCAGCATGTTTTTGTTGTGTTGTTGTTCGTTTGTTTGCTATTTATCACAGAGTCAGGAGAGGATCCCGTGGCAGAGCAGGAGGATAAGAGAGGTGTATACTCCTGGTCCCAGTGAGACCTCTGGAAGCCTCCCAATGTCTTCTCACTGCAGAAGCAGTGGACACTTTGCCGAGGATTGTCAGAAAGTATTCCCAGCACCACCTCCCCCTTGCTAAGGAGGTCATTGGAAATTTGACTGTCCTCAAAGGCCAAGAACTTCGGGGTCAGCCATTTCTTATTGGATCTCCCACATAGGCCAGATGCAGCTCAGGAACCTGTGCAGGTTCAAGGCCCTCCACAGGCTTTGGTGACACCTCAGATCAGCACCAAGCCCTGGGTGGTTCTCATAGTGGAAGGGAAGACTGAGTTTCCCTCTGCGCAAAGGAAAGCAGATTTCTCTGTCCTTAGTTCTAGTTTTGGAACCCTTCCCTCTCTTACAGTCACCATAAGGGCCTCTCAGGAATCCTAAATCAGCTGACAGAAAAAGATGAATCCAGAAGCTTTGTACATCTAGGGGAAGGTTAGTTAGCCTGTACCGGCTCAGCCTGTCCCACTGACCAGGCTCTCAACAGGGCATGCTTTCCATCTCCCTCTTCAGTTTTTGCTAGGCCTCATCGCTCTGAGGCAGTGTTCATGTCCTCCCCATTTACTAAATCATTAGGGATTTCTCTACTCATTTACTTAAGTTTCTTCCGCACACCAATTGCTAATACATGGCTTGTTAGAACTATACAAGTTAATTACTTACCTCTGCCCTAAGGTGCAAAGTTCTGTAAAGTCTTACTAGAATACCACAAACTGCTGGATTATTATAACTAACAACTAGTTTAATCCAGATAAGTCTTGTAGTGAAATGTTTCAGTGCTCTGCTTTATGTTCTTGGCTGAATGTCTTCACCAGACTCTTAATGGGGAAGTATAATTTTTTTTTTAAACCTAACACTTGTATGCAAAACCACTGTAGCATTTTCAAAAGTCAGATGAGTGAAGATAATGATTTACAATTCTGTAAGTTCTTTCAAACTATATATATTTTTTGTAAATCACAATTGTAATACTAGACAAAATCATAACTCCATGGACACTTTGTTTTATTTGCTTATTTATATTGCAAAGTCAAATATAGAGAGAGGAGGAGACACAGAGAGGGAAATCTGCCATGTGATGATTCACTCCATAAGTGGCCACAGTGTCTGGTGCTGAGCCAATCTGAAATCAGGAGCCAGAAACTTCCTCCACTTCACCCACGTGGGTATAGAATCCTGAGGATTTGGGCTGTCCTCAACTTGATTCCCAGGCCACAAGCAGGGAGGTGGATGGGAATTGGGGCTGCTGGAATTAAAACTGGCATCCATATAGGATCCTGGTGCATTCAAGGTGAGGACTTTAGCCACTAGGCCTTCGCACCCGGCCCTCCAGGGACACTTTAAAGTTGACCCACACTTACCTGCCCTGTGAAGGGTTTCTAATCTAATGCTACCTGCTAATCCCTTCACTGTTTCTGTATATGTCTTCTAATTGACAGATTGCAATTTTATGCAGCAAATATAATTTCATGTGTTCCACTGGGTCAGTTGAATTCAATTATTTCAAAATTTGTGGCTTAAATATTTCAACTTAAATTAAAGTACCCAGGTCAAATGTTTACTAGAACAAAGTTTGAAACATGACAATATTCTTTTAACTTCTAAGTTCTAAAACTCAAGTATTCAAATTGGGATTTCCAGCTGAACTCATTACGTACTAGGTTGGGAGAGATAATTGTCTAATGTTTTGCAATATAGACTTCATTTGCATACACTTTCCTCGAGCCCTGACACATTTTTCACAGATTACATGAAGAGTTATATTTCGGGCCCAGTGTGGATGCCTAGTGGCTAAAGTCCTTGCCTTGCACATGCTGGGATCCCATATGGGCACCAGTCCTAATCTTGGCAACCCTGCTTTTCATCCAGCTCACTGCTAGTGGCCTGGGAAAGCAGTAGAGGATGGTCCAAAGCCTTGGAACCCTGCACCTATGTGAGAGATTCAGAAGAGGCTTTGAATCCCGTGTTCAGATGGTCACAGCTCTGGCCATGGTGGCCACTTGGAGATTGAGTCAATAGACAGAAGAGTTTTCTCTCTGTCTCTTCTTGTCTCTGTAAATTGACTTTACAATAAAAATAAAATAAATATTTTTTTTAGGATTTATTTATTTTTATTGCAAATTCAGATATACAGAGAGGGGGAGAAACAGAGAGGAAGGTCTTCCGTCGGATGATTCACTCCCCAAGTGAGTGCAATGGTGGATGCTGTGCCAATCTTAAGCCAGGATCCACAAAATTCCTCCAGGTCTCCCATGCAGGTGTAGGGTCCCAAGGCTTTGGGCCACCCTTGATTGAATTCCCAGGCCACAAGCAGGGAAGTGGATGGGAAGTGGAGTTGCCAGGATTAGTACTGGTGCCCATGTGGGATCCCGGCGCATTAAAGGTGAGGGCATTAGCCTCTACACCATGCTGCTGGGCCCAAAATAAATATATTTTTTTAAAGTTAAATTTGAAGGGCCTGGCGCGGTGGCGCTGTGGTTAAGGGATCCTCGCTTTGCACGCCCGGGATCCCACATGGGCGCCGGTTCCATCCCTGCAGCTCTGCTTCCCTTCCAGCGCCCTGCCTGTGGCCTGGGAAAGCAGTCGAGGACAGCCCAAAGCTTTGGGACCCTGCACCCGCGTGGGAGACCCGGAAGAGGCTCCTGGCTTCAGATCGGCATAGCACCGGCCGTTGAACTCACTTGGGGAGTTGATCATCTGACGGAAGATCTTCCTCTCTGTCTCTCCTATCTGTATATCCGCCTTTCCAATAAAAAATAATAAAAATAAATCTTTAAAAAAAAGTTAAATTTGAAAATACACACATGTTGTTCATAGGGTACAAGAAGCTAGCTATTATGTTTCTTGTAGAATGTGAGAGAGATCACTCCAGATAAGTCTAGGCTTTATTAAGTAGTCTTTATTAACTGAGCTTGGTGATAATAGGGCCTACCAGAAATAACAAATCACAAATCCATATAGCAACCCAGTCAATCAAAACTCCAAGAGGAACAAATGATCATTGCTCTGAAGTCCATCCATGAACAAGATTGTGACATAGTCCAGACCAAAACAGGAGCCAGGAACTAAATCTGTTTCCCATTTTAGCAGGTACAAAGACTCACATACTTGGGAAATTACTTGCTTGCATCCAGAGAGTGCGTTAGCAGCAAGATGGAATTTGTTGTGGAGTGATAACACAAACACAGACAGTCCAGTGTAGGGTGATCGTCTCCTAAGCAGTTTCTCATCCACTCTACTAGATGTCCACACCTCATCATGTTTATAAATTTTTTGTAAAGGTTTTTAAATTTTTATTGGAAACACCGTTATACAGAGAGGAGAGACAGAGAGGAAGATCTTCCATCCGATGATTCACTCCCCAAGTGAGTGCAACGGACAATGCTATGTCGATCCAAAGCCAGGTGCCTCTTCTGGGTCTCCCACATGGGTGCAGGGTCCCAAGGCTTTGGGCCATCCTTGACTGCTTTCCCGGGCCACATACAGATAGCTGGATGGGAAGTGGGGCCGCTGGGATCAGAACCGGTGCCCATATGGGATCCTGGGTGTGCAAGGCGAGGACCTTAACAACTGCGCCATCATGCCTGGCCCACATCTTGTCATTTTAACTGAATATTTCAGATGGTGCATATGCTGTCCTCTATTACGATTTTAAGCATGTATCTACTGAATTTTTGAGTGTTTCCCTAGAGTCTGTAAAGTATATTGGTTAATAATCTAAACCCAATTGAAAATAACTTTGTCTCATTTCTGTAGAAATCCCGGTATACTCCCAATTTCTTGATAAGTACAGGTATAGTCCCAACTGTTTTCTCCTATGCTGTGTGTAATTTTTGTCATTCTTTTTACTTAGTATCAAGTGCAACAGTTTTGCTCATTTTTGGTAGTATCATTTTGAATAAAGGTTTATATGTTAAAAGGCATCAGAATGGAGAAAGTGAAAGTTTGTGTCGTCATTTGGTGTCAAACACTTTCAGTGACGCAGCATGCAAAAATCACATTGTACTTTTTGATTAATTTCTCTATTATTTGTATAAAAGCATGTGAGAGACATCAGTTGTAGTGTGATGTTCACTTTCTGATCTACTTCCCTGCTAGTGTGCTTGGGAGTTAGAATAAAATGTCCCAGTTCCTTGGACACCTGCACCCCTGTGGAGGATCAGAATGGAGTTGAGGCTCCTGGTTTTGGCCTGGACCTTGATGCCTCTTGTGGCCACATGGGGAGTAAACAAGTGGAGGGAAGCTCTCTGTCTTTGTTACTTGCTGTGTAATTTTCACATTTAAGCAAAGAAATTAATTGTTTTTAAATAATCAAAAAGGTAGAAGTAAGGAAATCCCCAGGAACTATGGAAATTTACTATAAAATGATAATAATAAATGATAAAAAATAGAAATAAGATTATGTTTTCCTGGAAAAAAAAAACCTAGCATGATAGCCTAGTTGCAACCGTCCTAATCTTGCATGTGTCAGGATCCCATAAGGGAAAATTTCTTGTCCCGGCTACTCTAATTACTATCCAGCTCTCTGCTTGTGACCTGGGAAAAAGTAGAGCACAGCCCAAAGTAGTGAGACCCTGTATGTGCATGAGAGACCTAGAAGAAGCTGTTGGCTCCTGGCTTCAGTTCAGCTCAACTCCCGCTGCTGCTGTGGCCAAATGGGCAATGAACCAGTGGATGGTCTACTCTCTGCAAATCTGAATTCCCAGTGAAAATGAATAAATACTTTAAAAATGAAAATACAATGAACAATTTACAAAGTACGAAATGTATTTTATACTGTGAGTTTGGGGCAGTTTACATTTTTTAGATACTGTTACGGTGAAGGGATGATTCTGATTTCTAAAACTTCTACACAATTTTGATCACCATGTACTTGAATACTGTCACAAGGTACAGTGCAGTATCTGCGTACATATACAGCCTAAGCTGAGTAAACCAGCTGCCCAGGCTTTCCATGTATCCTTGCTTTTACACTAAACAGGCTGCTTCTTTCCAGTTCCCTGCAAAAGCTTATCCTATTGTGAACTGTAGTCACCACACACTGGGATGGGATACTGGATCTCGTTCCTTCTGTCTCACTTTCTTTGCTACCTGTTCTACCTCCTTCCTTTCCCCAGGCCTCACTCTTCTCAGTCTGTAATAATCACCACTCAAAGTGCAGCTGTATATAGATATATAATATGTTAGATCTATTTGTATATTTTCCTGATTTTATCATATCCATTTTCATCTCTTTTGCAGCAAATAAAAATATTTTATTTTTAATGACTGAATACAGTCTTGGTGCTCATTAGGTTTCATTATCAACAAAATCAGGGAATTCAGAAGCAAAAAATGTTGAGTCTCTTGTTTCCCATTTCTGTGTATTTAATTTCCTTCAGTTATTTACTTTCTTTGGGAAAATATTAAATAACAGTGAAAAGCTTGAATTCTTATTTGATTGCATATCTTATAAGAAATATTTCAATATATGCCTCAGTTGAAGTATATTGGAATATTTGTACCTTTGCTCAACTTATGTATGTACATTAACATAAAATAAATGTAGCATTTTACTGCATGTTTTCAGTAAGATGGTTTTAATAAAGCTTATCCTTCATCCTGCTTGTGGGAAGTATTTGGTGTGTTGATTTGCATTTTTTGCTCCATTTTCTACATCCTCAGGCTAGATGCACTTTTTATTATCATGTGTGCATTTATTGGTGTTGTTGAATTCACTTTATGTGTAATATGTGAGGATTTTTATCTTTATTTTTATCAAGCATACTGGTTTATGATTTTTTAAACTAGCCTTCTGGGGTATGAAGTTGTTTTAGAAGAAGTATTAAGAAATAAATACACCGAAGTCTAATCATGCTACAATGGAGATTGCATTTTGACTGAGCAATTACATTGTGTTTCTCAATTTGAAACACAGTCCGATGTGAGTGAAGTCACCCACTGTTGATTCAGTCTAGTTTTGGAATTAAATATTGTTAGGCACAGGATAAATTTGGAACAATTTTTTCCCCTTTCAATGGTTTACAATATTCTAGAAAATTTGGTGTTAATTTGGTATAATTTACTAATGGAAACATCTGCTGTTGATCTTTGGTTTGAAGAGATTTTATATCTTTTCTTTTTGAAATTTTATTTCTCATTCATTGTTACTTACTGTTGATTTTGTCAGCTTTCAGTTTCTTTCTGATGCATGTTTGTAGGCTAATACAAAGTATCCAGAAATGATAAACTTATTAGTTTTTAATTACTGTTGGTAATCCCTAGCAACCCATTGTATTTCTTTTATTTCAATAAAGATCTATTTTGTCAGTATAAAAGGCAGAGTTACAGAGAAAGAGAGTTAGAAAGTGAGATTGCCATCTGCTTTATCCCTCTCCAAGTGATCACAATGGGTAAAGCTGGACCAGGTTGAAACCAGGAGTCAGTGGATTCTTCCAGTTCCCCCACACCAGCACAGGGACTCAAGCCCTTGGGACATCCTCTGAATTCCAACATGCATTAGCAGGGACCTGCATCAGAAATGAAGCAACCAGGACTTGGAGTGACATCCACAGGGGATGGTCACATCACAAGCAGTGGCAGATCCCACTTGGTCCAGATAGCCCTGATCCACTATACTTCTGTGAAAGCAGATTTATAGTGTTCCTTTTCTACATTTATGTACTTAAATCTACCATTTTTGGTTCTTTTTTAGATTTTTTTTAATATTTATTTTTCTTATTGTAAAGTAGATATATATATATATTTATATATATATATGGAGAGAGAGAGAGAGAGATTAGGAGAGACAGAGAGAAATAATTTCCTTCTGCTCATTCACTCCTCACGTGACTGCAATGACCTGAGCTGCAATGACTCTGAAGCCATGAGCCTGGAGCACTTCTGGGTCTCCCACACAAGTCCAGGTTCCTATGGTTTTGGGCCATCCTCGACTGCTTTCTCAGGCCACAAGCAGGGAGCTGTATGGGAAGTGGGGTTGCCGGGATTAGAACCAGTGCCCATATGGGATCCTGATGAGTTCAAAGTGAGGACTTTAGCAGCTAGGCCACTTCGCAGGGCCCTAGATTTTATTTTTATTGCAAATCAGATCTACAAAGATGAGGAGATACAGAGAAGAATGTCTCCCATCTGTTGATCTCTCACCAAATGGCTGCAGCAGCATGAGCAGCACTGATCCATAACCAGGAGCCAGGAGCTTCTTCTGGGTCTCACACAGGTCCAAAATTACAAGGCTTTGGCCCATCCTGGGCTGCTTTCCTAGGCCACAAGCAGTGAGCTAGATGAGAATCAGGGCTGCTGGGTTGGAACCAGTGCCCATATGGTATCTTGGCACTTGCAATTTGAGGACTTTAGCCACTAGTCTACCATGCAGGGGCCTAATTTTTCTTAGTCTGAGTAAAGGTATATTAATTTTGTCTTTAAAAAATTTAGTATTTCCATCTGTCTTCAGTATTGCTTAATATGGTTTATTCATTTCTTCACCAATCATTATTTTGAATTGTCTTTATCTACTCCTAGATGGATTTTTTTTTTTCCTGGAACTTTGAGATCGGTACTTAAGTTGCTTATTTGACTTTTTGTTGTGGCTGTTGTTTTTTTAAGTGTTAGGCATCTAAAGTCATAACTTTTGGTCTCTATATTGTTCTGATAGTGGGTTTTTTTCACATTGACAATAGGAAGTAGAGTTGAAAATGAGAGTGTGCTGTGGTTGCCATAAAAATATACTCTAGAACGTCTGTCTTGAATCACAGTAATGCATTTCTTGTGTTTCTAATGATTGAAAGTTTAAGAGCAAGGTGGTGTTAGATCTGGTTTCTGCTGAGGTCACTCCCTGGCCGACTCGCAGCCTCCACCTTCCTGTACCCTCATGTGGTGTTTCCTCTGTCCATGTGCATCCTTTTCTAAAGGAACCTGACACATTTTGAAACATTCACAGTTACCATAGTTTCTGGTAATTCCCTTCTTTAAAGAACATATTTGAAGAAAATTCAAGATTTGATCAAAGCATGGAGACTTAGTGTTATTTGAAGTTAGAACTCATTCCTCACCCCCCACATCATGACAGGTCAAGTGTGAACTGCACTCCAGGCAATTGCAACTGAAAACACAGACCTCCACCTCCTCCTGACTGCCAGCAGATGACCTCTGCTTTTTCTGTGCTCAGTTGCCTGTTGCGAGAACCACTCTCTGGCTGAGTGATGCTATGAGGTATGGGCCCAGAGCCTGTAAAGTGACAAGGCTCTTGATCCTAAGGTCAGCTAGATCCCATCTTCACCATATGCAGTGTCCACTGTGAGTGAATCTCTATACAAGCAGCACATTTGCAGTGACTTTGGGTTGGAACTATTTTAAGGTATTAGGGAGAAGTCCAGAGAGGACTGGGCTTTCTTTCTTTCTTTTTCTTTCTTTTCCTTTTTTTTTTTTTTTTGGAAATAAACAGTTTTGTAAAATGTATTTTTATTTGAAAAGCAGTATTACAGAGAAAGAAGCAGAGACAGAGAGGAATCTTCCATCTGGTGGTTCCACTAGCTGAAGGTGGCTGGTGCTAGTTAAGAGCTTGCTGTTTATCCTAGCCCTCCAACATAAGCACAGGTGCTCAAGGACTTGGCCCATCCTTACATCTTTCCTAGCCATTAGCAGGGAGCTGGATTGTAATCTTGTTGTGTGTTTGTGTTTTAGAAGCCAGGACAGAGAGCATGGAGAGAGAGTACTCTGAGAAACTGGTTCCCTACCCAAATTATTGTACTGTATTAGATTAAGTTAAAGCTGGGAACTAATGTGGCATGTATGGCAGTGCAGCAAGTTTATCAAGTGATATGCATACCCACATTATCTTTCAAGATTGCTAGCTCAGGATTTGGCTACTTCTAAGTCGCAACTTTCGGGATAGACAGCAACAATATCCCA
The DNA here is from genome assembly GCF_017591425.1 of Ochotona curzoniae. Classification (NCBI taxonomy): domain Eukaryota; kingdom Metazoa; phylum Chordata; class Mammalia; order Lagomorpha; family Ochotonidae; genus Ochotona; species Ochotona curzoniae. Next base: position 49,572 of record NW_024465513.1, read on the forward strand.
CCAAACTTGGTTTCTATCTATCCAAATGGGAGTGTGGATACAGTTCCTCATTTCTACCTTTGTCTTGACTCATCTGTATATCTGACTTTCTGGCAAAATAATAATAATAATAATAATAATTCTGTAAGAAAAAAAGTAGTTCCTCCTTTCTAATTCTGGCTTGACTCAACTTGGCCCTTGTAAATGTGGGTAGCATGAACCAACAAATGTAAGCTCTTTTTGCATTTCAAGTAAATAAGAAATTGTTACCAGTTGGAAGCTATGTGTTAAAACTAAGCATTCAACCTAACTGAAATGTCTACTTGCATTTCACATTTCAGTGATGCCCCGGGGTGGACTTGTGCAGACCAGTGTAATGGAATCAGGCTTGGTGCTTGCATTCAAACCAGGCACTCTGGATTGTGTTGATCCTAAGCAGAAATTTTACCACTATGAACAACTCCAACAGTTGCTAGAAGGTACAAATAGTTGAAAATTGATGGTGGTGATGGTCATAGTTGAAGAATGATAAGTTTAATTTATAATTTTTCTTTTGAGTTTTTAAGTGATTTTTGATATTGTAAAAGGATGCAATAAATCATTTCAAAATTTCAAGTGTATTTTACTAAGTCAAACTCCAATCTGCATTAAATGTGGTTTTCCTTTATGGGGTATTTTGCATTTGAATATAAGTGTAACCATGAATGATGGTCACACAGCAGTGACATGAATTACAATGATTATTTCAGGTCCAGAATTTTTTGGGAAAGGGAACATTAATGTGCTTGTCTTTGCAGAATGGGTTATAAAATGAATTAGTTTTCTTTAAAAAAAAAAACTATGATCAGACACAAAAGCTACATGAGAAAATTTTTAGTAGTAATGAATCAAAAAGAATAACCTTTGAGGCTAGCATTGTGGTGTAGTGCATTAGATCACTGCTGGTCATACTGCATAGAATATTGCAGTGCCATGGGATAAAGGAAATCAAGATCCCATGGAATTGTATCGTAAAATTAAAAATACCCTTCCACTCTACCAAACTCATAAGTTTTAGCAGTGTCTGTATTGAGTCTCTTGGTTTTTCTATGTATATGATCATATCATCTGCAAATAGTGAAAGCTTGACTTCTTCATGTCCTATTTGAATTCCTTTGGTTTCTTTTTCTTATCTAATAGCCTGTGTGAGTACTTGTACTACTGTGTTGAATAGCAGTTGTGATAGTGGACACCCTTGTCTTCTTCCAGAGCTCAGTGGAAACGGTTCCAATTTTCCCCCATTCCAGTATGATGCTGGATATTTCCTATATTGCTCTGAGTGTGTTGTTGGTATTTCCTTCTATGCCTACCTTGTTTAGAGTTTTTAGCAGGAAGTGGTGTTGGATTTTGTTGAATCATTTTCTGCATCTCTTGATACTATTATATGGTTTTTGTTCTTAAGGTTTTGGATGTGGTGTATTACATTTATGGATTTCCATATGTTGAACCATCCCTGCATTCCCTGGATAAATCCGACTTGATCTGGATGAATGATCTGTCTGATGTTGTTTTGAATTCCATCAGCTAGGATTTTGTTGAGGATCTTAGCAGCAATGTTCATCAAGGAGATCAGTCTGTAGTTTTCCTTCTCTGTTAAGTCTCTATCCAGTTTGGGATTAAGCTGATGTTGGCTTCATAGAATGAGTTTGAAAGGGCTGTGGAAGGGTAGTGGCTTTTCATTGGAGGGGATGATATTCTGTCAGCTCCACTTTCAGGCCAGAGATGGTTTCCCAATGACACTGTTGAATTAATCTGGACAATAAGATGCTGGACGGTCTGTGTGATCCATGCCTGCAATGAAAGAAACATGACTGGATATGAACTGTACTACTGTAACAATATAGATGAGTTCAATATGGGGGGTGCTTTTTAGAGGGTTTGGGGGAATCCCAGAGCCTAGGAAACTGTGTCATAAAATGAAATTTTAAAATTAATTGTAAAAAAATGAAAGTAAGAACTAAAAGAGAGGGGGAAAAAGAAATAGAATCCCCAAATATATATAATAATGTCGGTTGTACTAGTGTCTTTGTGAAGTTCTCTTAATTGAATTTGAAATGTAATTCTTTATTACTCACCAAGATATATCCACAATCAGCTTAAAATATGTTGTTCTAGATACAGTATGTTTCTTTGTAAACATTTTTATAAATACTGCATATATTTGAAAGGCAAATTGCCGAGGGAAGAAGGATGTCCCATCAGTGGGTTCATTCACTCCCAAGATGTCAGGGCCCTGCCATGCTTAGTCCAGCAACAAGAATCCATCTAGGTTTCCCAGGGGGTTCTTGGAACCCACCCACTGTGTTCCAGGCACAATATCAGGATACTGCATTGGAAGTGTTACATAGCCAGTAGGCATAAATAAGGCATGTGGGTATCAGATCTGATCTATCCCAAGCAAGCAGCCCAGCTTCCTGTATCATGACATTCACTCATTCAAGTCTGATGATTTTCTCTCATTGTTGCCATAATGTAACTATTTAATGAGATAAAATAAAAAGATTTCTCAAACTATGTTGCTGTCATATATGGATGTCCTATGGGCTAAGGCAAATGAAATGGCAAATTCAAGTGTCATTGAGGGTTTAGGTTCTGGGAAGTGTCATTGAAGACTTAGGAACTTTTATTTGGAACACTTATTAGAAAACTTTATAGAATATTATATTCAACTTTCATATATAGGGGTAGACAGAATTACTTTGAACGTAGAAATGGTGAAGTACTTAATACCATCCAGTTCTTTTTCTGAAGCATACATTTTAGTGACACTATCGTTTTTCTGCTGTATTTTGTAATATGAACAATAGTTGTTGAAAAAATAAGTTAGTGCTTTGCAGTAACATTTTGATTTTTTTAATTTGTTAAACATTTTCATTGGGTAGTCAGATTTACACTAGCAGAGACAGAAAGATCTTCTACCAGGTGTCTCACTCCCTAGATCCCCACAGTGGCCGGAGTTGAGCCAAATGGAAGCCAAGAGCCAGGAGTTTCATTGTGCAGTCTCACAAGGTATTCAGCTTTACTTGCCTGTTTTTACAGGCCACAAGAAGGGTGCTTGATGGGAAATATAGTAGCCAAGATATGACCAGCATCTATATGGGATCCCTTTTTATGCAAGGTGAGGAATTTAGTCACTAGCTTCCAGTTCCAGTGCCAGTAACATTATTTTTAAATAAATAGTAATTGTTTGTATTGACTTAATGATTACTTGAGTTTAATTGCTGCCAATTATTGGAATTATCGATACTGTTTCAAGTATGCCTTCTTGCACAGGGAAGCTGATGGCTTTTATTTTTCAGCCACTGTGTCTGCCTCCAAGTTGACATTGCTTAGCACAGTGGGAACCACTGAAGAGGCTAGGAACAATCAAGACCAATGCCTAACTCCCTGTCTCCACCTTCTCTTGCAGGTGTAGCCCTGTAGCCTGCTACATGCTTCCCAGGCTGGAGAACACCAACACACCTTCAGTAAGTTGTTTGTTTACTTCTCAGCTTGCTTCACATCGTATTTGAGGAGCATGATGATAGTTTTTAAACTAAAATGAAGAAAAAAATGTGAGAGAAAGAAGGTAAAATTTTGATAACTAAACATTGGAATTTTCAAAGCTGATTCTAACTCTAACCAGGTTTTGTTTCACACACATATGAGTACATATATGCATATTTAAAGATTTATATATTTTTATTGCAAAGTGAGATATACAGAGAAGAAGAGAGACAGAGATGAAGATCTTCCCTTCAAAGATTCATTACAGGCAAAATCTGATATATATTGACAATAAATTGATAGTGTATTATAATGAATAAAATGGGCCCAAGGTTGTGGCCTAGCAGCTAAACTCCTCTCCTTGAATGCAATGGGATCCCATAGGGATGCTGGTTCAAATACCGGAAGGCATGCTTCCCATCCAGCTCCTTGCTTGTGGCCTGGGAAAGCAGTCAATGACAGAGCCCAAAGCCCTGGGAACCTACAGCCAAATGGGAGATGCAGAAGAGTATCTGGGCTCCTTTCGTCAGATTGGCACAGCACGGACCATTTCTGTCACTCGGGGAGTGAATCATTGGACAGATGATGTTTCTCTCTTTCTCTCTATCTCTCTGTATATCTGACTTTGCAATAACAAACAAATAAATCTTTACAAAGAAAATGAATAAAGAGTGTAATGGGGTGCCACTATAGTGGAATGAATGCAAGTAATTATAGTGCACCTAATTCTCATCCTGGCTCCTCCACCCTTTCAATCCAGCCTCTTACTAATGCATCTGAGTAGCATCTGGTGGTGGCATAAGTACTTGCATATGTCCCAAGCACATGTGAGATGCAAGAGGTCAACCTTGAGTCAATCTGACAATGCTACAGCTAGTAAAGGCATTCAGAAAAAAATTGCACAAAACATCTGCTTTTCTGTCATTCATCCTGTCAAGTGAATAGTGACATTGTAAAAGCAGTGTAAGTATCTTTCCATCTAGGTTCAGGGTTAGTTTTCCAGCTGTGGTATTTACATTATACAAAATGCCAGATAACATCATTGTATATCAGGTATGGGATGAGTAGAAGATTCAGTGGGAAAAGCAACCTGAGTTTTGATTACCAGATCTATTTAAGTAATACTTGTGGCATGTTCTGGGATAACATGTTACACTGCTGCATGCAATGCCAGAATTCCATATAAGGGTCAGTTAAGTCCCTGATGTTCACCTTCTGATCTACTTCCCTGCTAATGTGCTTGGGAGATAGCAGGAAATGTCCCAGTTCCTTGGATTCCTGCACCCCTGTGGAGGATCAGAATGGAGTTGAGGCTTCTGGTTTTGTCCTGGACCTTGATGCCTCTTGTGGCCACATGGGGAGTAAACAAGTGTGGGGGAAGATATTTCTGTCTGGCTGGCTTTGAATTTTGCTTTGTAATTCTCACTTTTAAGTAAGTAAATTGTTTTTTTTTAAGGAATTAAAAAATAACTATAATTTATACTCTATCGATTGGGGACTTTTTTTTTAAAGATTTATTTTTATTATTTTTTTTTTTATTGGAAAGGCGGATATACAGAGAGGAGAGACAGAGAGGAAGATCTTCCGTCCGATGATTCACTCCCCAAGTGAGCGCAACGGGCCGATACTATGCCAATCCGAAGCCAGGAGCCTCTTCTGGGTCTCCCACGCGGGTGCAGGTTCCCAAAGCCTTGGGCCGTCCTCAACTGCTTTCCCAGGCCACAGGCAGGGAGCTGGAAGGGAAGCGGGGCTGCTGGGATTAGAACCGGCTCCCATATGGGATCCTGGGGTGTGCAAGGCGAGGACCTTTAACCACTTGCGCCACTGCGCCAGGCCCAATTGGGGACTTTTTAATTCTTTTTAAAATTATTTTTATTTTTGGTGATTTTTTTACATAGTTGTTTAGGGTGGTTGGTCAAGGCTACAGGAAGTTAGGTGAGATTACCATTTCCACATTCTCTCTCTTTTTTTTTTTCCTTCCTGTATCTGGGGAAAGGGAGGACATACAGGGAGAAGCCACACCCAGCCACCCAACCATCCCATGATCCCTAATGTGAGGCATGCTCTGAGTTTCCTGCTCATGAGGTTTTCATAGTTCAACAGTTCTGAATTACTGATAATCTCACCATTCCAAGCACAATGAAATCTGTCCAGAATTCACTGTTTGAAATAGTCCCATCTTAGAGTCTCCATTTGCCCACGTGTTGTCCTCCAGCACTTGTCTGGGGTAGCTGATCAGTTTGTTCTGTTCTTCATGCTCTGTTATGGTACCAAGAGTCCTCTTCATGCTGCAATGTGTTGCCATATCCTCGGCATGCACCTGAATATGCTGTTCACTGCTCCTTTGAAGCCACTGAGGTGGCATGGTTCTAACGAATACCCTCCATGATTAGTCGATGGAACCTGCAGTTCTCTCCATGGTTGGAGGTCTGAATGCAGTGATTCAGTTGGGGGGATTCCCAAAGAAATTTGATCTGATGTAATCCCAGACCTGATTCTTGTGTTAGCATGCCAATAGAGGGTCCAGCACATTCCCTCACCCCAATCAGCTTAAGCACATGTTGGTGGTTGATATTGCTGGATCAGATCTGTCTCTAACCCTCTTTCTATACATACCAATGATTGTAGCAGTCTATTAGAGAGGTGCTCACTGTCTCCCTCAAGGACTCTCTCCCATTCCTGGAACTTGCACTCTCCAGTAGTTTCTGCAGTTTAGCCTGAAAGTATTTGCCCCACGCACTCTGCCGGAGTCATCTGCTAGGTGATGCTGTGGCAAAGCTCATCCAACTGAACCCTCACCCACTGTGGCTTATGCACGTACCAGTAGGTACAGTCTGCCAACCTTGGACTTTCCCTGTTCCGTTAAACATGCAGGCCAACAGATGTTATAGCCCTGCCTGGATTGGTCTGCCCTGATAACAGCTCTCACATTCACCATTGGGATTAGTGGCTCAGTGGGGGAGCTCCCTGCATCCGCCCTACTGGGTTCCCCTGCTTTCCCACGGGTTTCACTTGTGATGGTTGGGTACTGTGGTCTAGTCTGGCATAGTATAGCTCATTTTGGCATTTGCCATTGAGTGCTACAGCCTGGGCCAGCCCAGCTTGCCGCAGTTCAAGCTTTCATAGGTTGGAGCTACAGCCAAGCCAGTCCAACCAACTGCCAGTCCCATCCCTAATATTAGTGAATTGTGTGGTGTTGCAGCCCAATTCTGCATGATCCACATACCATTCTGACTCTCACATTTGCCAGTGTGTGATATGAACTGACCCAGCCTGGTTTGCCCCACACCTGAGCCAAAGGTATGCCCTTGGGTACCGTAACCTGGCCTGGTCTAGGCTGTTCCCTTTTGTGGTTCTTGTGCTCACCTGCAGAGACTGTGTCCCAACAGAGGAATTCCACAAGCTCCTCCATGAGAACGTATCCCAGTGGCAGATCAGTTGGTCCATGGTGCAGCCCTTCTTCATCCATATCCTGTCTTAGCAGGAACAGTGGTCTTTCCAGATTGACCCTCAACCCATTCTGGTTTTCTTTTGGGTATTATAGCCCAGCTCAAGATGGTCCACACCCAGACACAGCTCATACATAGCTCAGCAGGGAGAGATATAACCTAGTCCATTCTACATTAAGCCTTGTCCTCACGAGCACCATTGTGTGCTGAAGTCTAGCTCAGTCTGGCACACATCAGACCTAGTCCACACTTGTGCCAAAAGGAACTGCAGCCATGTCCAGACCAGATAACAGCCCCTACTCTGGCCCTCACACTTATGAATAGGAACCACAATCCAGTCAGGGTATACCCTTAGCTCCCGAGCCAGGCCTGTTCCCAGCCATAGATCTTGCTTTTTCCAGTGGTTTCTCTGATCCAGCTTGGCATAGTTCCTCACCTGTCTAGGCCTTTGCTTTCAATTGCTGGAGCCTGGCCAAACCCAGCCTGCCCCAGTCCCAACTCTTGCTGGTGGGCACTGTAACCTAGACCTGCTCAGTCTATACCTTTCCCTGGCCCATGAAACCTGGTAGGTGTGACAGCTTAGCCCGGAATGATCTGTGCCCCGACCCAGTTTCTTCACTGACAGGTGAGGTAAAAATTTATGGCCCTGATGGTCTGCCCTCTTGCACAACCAACCCACACATTTGCCAACAGATAGAGCTAACTTGCCCACCTTGCCAGACCCCCAGACCTGGGTCATGTGCTCACCAGCAGGAGCGATGACCCAGCAGGAGAGTTTCCCAAGTTCTCCCACTCTGCCTACTCCCAGATCCAGAGCTCACTCATGTCAGTGGGTGCTAGCTCCTTGCCCGACATGGCTTGCCCCTCCATCTTGGCCTTGTGTGGGCTTATGAATGTTGTGGCCCAAGCTGATGCACACCCTATTTTAGGATGCATATGCTGGTGCTGTAGCCTGGAACTGCCCAGATTATTTTCGGTATCTGTACCCGCAAGTGATGACAGGTTTTATGGTCACACCTAGCTCAACCCATCACCCTCCCAGCTCTTGAGCTAAGCAGTGGGACTTGCATTTCCACAGGTTTAGGTCCACATATCTCCCACAGAATCTACCCCTGGACCTGGTTCTCTCATGTGCTAATGTCATTGCCCTGCCTAATATAACTCATCCCTGTTCCAACATTCATGAGGCAGTGGGATCTAGCCTTGTCAGACAGATGGTCAGCCCTAACTTTTGCATGGACTAGCATGTTATGTTCAGCAATATTCCTTACTAAAAATCCCTACACAGGATTTAATTTATTGCAAAATCAGATATATAGAGAGGAGGAGAAACTTAGAGGATGAGAGACTTAGAGGAAAATCTTCGGTCTAATGGTTTACTCCCAAAGTGGGGAAGCATTGGCTGTTGATGTTAGTACCAGTGACCACATGGGATCCCAGCACATGAAAGATGAGGACTTTAGCCACAAGGCCACTGCCCTGGGCCCTATGATAAAAATTTTACATCTATTTTATCAGATGTATTGGTCTGTAACCTTTTATGATTTTAAGCTAGATTTCTGGAGTATGAGCAATTATTTCAGAAGAAGCACTAAGTGTATATATATAAAGAACTAATTGTATAGGAATGGAGATTGCATCTTTACTGAGCAATTACATCCTTTTTTTTTATCCTATTTTAAACAGCAGACATATTTGAAGAACTTCCTACTGCTATTTCAGTCTAGTTTAGGAATCCAAGTATTGTTAGTCTCAATGTAATTTTTGAATGGCTTTCTTCATTTTATTTTTTGCCATAATTCTAGAAAATTTGGTGTTAATTTGGAAGAATCTAGTAGTGAAAACAACTAGTGTTGACCTTTGGTTTGAAGAGATTTATTCCTGATGCTCTGTTAACTGCCTGTTGGTTTTGTCAGGTTTTTTGATGTCTTTCTCATTCAGTTTGTAGCCTAATGTTAAGCATCCAGAAATTAAGCACTTTTTATGATTTATTTGCTTATAAAATAAATTGACTATTGACAGTCCCTAGTGATCCATTGCACATCCCTTTTTTTTTTTTTCTTTGAAAAGACTTATTTTATCAGACCTGGTGCAGTGGCCTAACGGTTAAAGTCCTCACTTTGAACACGCTGAGGTCCCATATGGGCACCAGTTCTAATCTTCTCGGCCCCTTGTTCCATCCATCTCCATGCTTGTGGCCTGAGAAAGCAGTCAAGGATGACACAAAGCTTTGGAAACCTGCACTGATGTACGAGAACTCGATGATGTTCTGGGTTCCTGGCTCCAGATCAATGCAGCTGGGGCCATTGCTGTCTCTTTGGTAATGAATCATCAGATGGAAGATCTTCCTCTGTCCCAGCAGTGTGGCCTAGCAGGTAAATTCCTCGCTTTGAACGTGCCAGAATCCCGTATGGGCACCAGTTCTAATCCCGGTCAGCTCCACTTTCCATTCAACTCCCTGCTTGTGGCCTAGGAATGCAGTCAAGGACGGCCCAAAGGTTTGGGAATCTGCACCCTTGTGAGAGACCTAGAGGAAGTTCCTGGCTCCTGACTTCAGATCGGCATAGCATCAGCTGTTGCGCTCATTTGGGGAGTGAATCATTGGACGGAAGAACCTCCTCTCTGTCCTCCTCTCTGTATTTCTGACTTTCCAATAAATAAATAAAATCTTAAAATAAAATCTACCTCACTGTCTCTTCTCCTCTCTGTGTATCTGACTTTGCAATAAAAAACTAAAAAAAAAAAAATCTTTAAAACATTATTTTATTGATATGTAAGTCAGAACAATAGAAAAAGAGGGAGAGTTAGAGAGATCTTCCTTCTGTTTTATCCCTTTCCAAGTGACCACAGTGGTTCAAGCAGGACCAGATTGAAGCTTCTTCCCAGTTCTCCCATATCAGTACAGGGAATCAAGCACTTGGAACATCCTCTGCATTGCCACATCCACTAGCAGGGAGCTGGATCAGAAATAAAGCAGCTGGACCTGGCACAATAACCTAGTTGGTAAAGTCCATGCCTTGTACATGTTGGGATTCTGTATCAGTGCTGGTTCTAATCCTGGCTGCTGCAGTTCTCATGCAGCTTCCAGATTGTGGAATGGGAAAACAGTGGAGAATGGTCCAAGCACATGGGGCTCTGCACCTGTGTGGGAGACCCGGAGCAAGTACTGTTTTCCTAACTTCAAATCTTCTCAGGTCCAGCCATTGTGGCCACTAGGGGGGTGAATTGGCAGATGGAAGATGATCGTCTCTGTCTCTGCTCCATATATATATATCATGCTTTCCAATAAAAGTAAAGAAATGCCTATAAAAAAAAGAAAAGAAAAAAATGCAGCTGCTCCGACTTTCATCGCACAAGCAGTGACAGAACCCACTTTGTCCAGATAGCCCTAATCCACTCTACTACTATGATGCCAATTTTAATATGTCCCTCTTCTTTTTGATCTTATACACTGGAGCCTACTTTTTGATTAATCTAGCAAAGGGTTTATTGATTTTGTTTTCCTTTTAAGAACAATGAATGCTTCCTTTATCTTCCGAATTGCTGATACAGTTTTTATTCATTTCTTCATTAATCTGTATTTTGAATTGATTTTTCTACTCCTAGACTTGGCTTCTTATTTTTGTGAGACTTGGAGATCAGTGCTTAGGATGCTATTTGGCATTTTAGTTGTTATTGTTCAGGTGTTGGCCATGTAAAGTGAAAACGTCTGATTTCTATATTTCTCTGATGATGGTCAATTCTTTCTCATTGGCAATAGGAAGTATAGTTACAAATAAGAGTGTGCTTTGGTTGCCACAAAAATATACTATAGAATGTGTGTATTGAATCATAGTAATTCATTTCTTATTGTTCTTTTTTTTAATTTTATTTTGATGATGTTTACACAGTTGAGAATGAAGGGTGCACATCTGGATACTGATTAAGCTAGGAAGGATCGAGAATTAGGGGAAAGTGGGTGAGACCATTGTTTCCAAATTATCTTATTCCTATGTCTGTGGGATGGTGGAGAGAAGGAGAAAATCCACTCTCAGAATAACTACAATAAAACCTTGGGATGTGGAGTGGCCATCTTATTTTCCAGGGTCCCTGATGTGGAGCATGCTCTGAGGCTTCTGTTCAAGTGGTTTCCATAAGAAATCCTTCCACGGTCCATTGGTTGACATTCTAATTAGAGGTTCCATTCTGTCAGATCTTTAGTGTCAACACTTGCCTGGGGTAGTTGTCCAATCTGTTCTGCCCTCCTTCATGTACAGGCTCCCACAGACTGCCATATCCCCTATGTGCATCTGAGCATGTTCATTCAGCAAATGAGGAGGCCCACTTCTGACACATGAACTCCAAAGTTAATGCACAGATTCCACATTTGTCCACATTTTTGGACTTTTGTGTCCATTGAATCAGTGCTCATAGATTTGTGTGTGTACTTGCCCTTATGGGCTCAGCTCTGTCATCCACATCAGCCTATGCACACACAGGTGGTTGAAGTTGCTGGATAAGTTTTGTCTCCAGTCTCACCTCTTATGCAAACCAGTGGATGGTATGGTGGAGCCCAACTGTGCCCATCCCACATTCTGCTCTCATGTACCCCAGTTGGGAATTGCATCCCAATTAAAGTGACACCCTACAACCCATACTAGATCTGTCCCTGCCATGCTTCCTTTGCTTGTTGTTTTGAGCAGCAGACTGCTCTTTGCTGCAGCCTGGACCAGTGTGTCCTGCTACTAATCCCAGTATTCAAAAGTATTCGAGGGTTCCACGGTCATATTTAGCTCAGCTCTTTTCAACTCTCAGCTTTTGAGCCAGCCTTCAGAAGCTGCTATTCCACAATTGAGACCTCAAATTCCCCACAGGATCGATCCCCAGACCTGGTTCTTACGAATGCCTGTTGGTATCATGGCCCAGCTTAACATGATCTGCCCCTTCTATGAAGCTCGTTGGCAGTAGTGTAATCTTTCCCTGCCAGACAGGCCCCCAGCTTTACCTTACGTGTGTGCTTGTGGGTGGTGGTAGACCATGTTAACCATCCCAGCTCACTTCTCCCATGTGGGGATGCTTACCTGTCTGACCCAGAAATTTCCTCATTTCTACCTTCCAAACCACTAGGTGTTAGCCCCCTCATTTACCTGCAGGTAAAGTGGATTTTTTCAGTAGAAGTCCTGCAGAAGTCATTCCTCAGCTGCAACATATTGCTACAGTGGTCCTGCCTCCCACACATCACCTTACCTCTTCTCTTTAGCAATCTACATTTCCTGCTCCTAGGAGTCAAGCAGCCCAGTGTAGCTGCTTGAATGCAGCTGAAAACATCATGGACTGGGCTGAGAGTGTGAAAGTGAGCTTGGACATAGTGTCACCTCTTGGCTGGTGGTTGAAGGGCCATAGCCTTGCCTGGCTGCTTAAAGAGAGCTTGAGCCCTTCTGCCCTGGGCTAGGTGTCAAACTGGACCCTGGACCACACTGGCCAACTGTGGCTGAGGTGAGGGGCACAGCATGGTTTGATTGCTTATAGGCAGCTTGATCCATCCTGGCCTTGGCATGTGCAGCAAATGAACTCTAGTCCTATTGGCTGCTTTTGGCTGGTTGGGAAAAGGACAGAACAGGGCCTGGCTGCTTGAAGGCAGCATGAGCTATCCTTGCTCGGATTGTTTTATTGAAGGACATTGCAATGAATATAAACTGGTATATCTTTGTGGTTGCCATTTTCATTCACTTAATGATCAATCATGCTGAAAATCTTTTTGTGCTAATTAGCCTTTTAGTTATCTTCTTTGTAGAAACATACTTAATTTGTTTGTCCAATTTGGTATCTGTTTTTATTCCTTTTGAGTTTTAGTATTTTCCTGCCAACATGACCAAGCCCACGAAACGGATGAGGTGTCATTGTTCTTGGACTGCAAGAACCACCGGGGATAATCTGACGGAGCATGTCCATTTATTGTAAATCAAATTTAAATGTAAATCAAAATCACAATGACATATCTCAACCCTATCAGAACAGCTATTATTTGCAAGGAATTGGTAACAAATACTGGGGAGGAAATAAACAATGGGAATTTTTATATATTGCTTATGGAGTTACAGATTAAATCAACATGTGAAAAATAGTATAAAATTTCTTAAAGGTTTAAAATTAAGATTGCCGGGCTCAGAACAGTGAATTAGCTGAACAGAAAATATATATATAAGACAAATGCCATGCTGTAACAAACCTAGTTCTTTTTTTTTTTTTCTTTTAATGTTTTGGAAGCCCTTTAGCACTTACCAATGTTCTGGGTTTCACTTTTGTTCCAGTAATTTATTTACTAATTTTAACATAAAGACAGGTAATGTTGCAGATATACATACAATTAAGAGTATGATACTTCTTTTGAATCTTCCCTTTTCCCTTGTTACTCTCTTAAGCATTTGAAATAATATGTTTTAAACTCAGATTGTATTCAATATCTTAAATTTTCAGTAAGTGATTCAAAGGATAATAAAATGAACAATTTGATAAGTAGAAATTTTTAGTATGTGCATACTCAAAAGCGAATAAAGAAGAAAAAAATCTATAGTTTTGTATTTATACACTAGAACTACATGTGTATGTATTCCATATTTTTTGACTTTTGAGTATGTACATATATATGTGTTATTGATATATATGATCATATATTATATATATTTAATTCCAGTATAAGCTGAAGGAAATATTTACTCATGCAAGTAAAGTTTTTAAATATTTTCAGTATTTCATTATTTCACTTTGAAACCAGAAAATTGAATTTTATTATCGCTTTATAATATTTTTAAGTATCTCAGTATGTATGAGGAAATCATTAGTAAGCTGCTCAATAATGTTCTTATTATCTTGTGCAATAGTAAGCATCTATCTTAATTGTCTAATCTAGCATGATATTTATCTCATGTGTAACTGAATATTGCACAATGAACTCATTTTATTCTTATTAGAGAAAATAGTCTGATACAGAATACAAAATAATTGTAGATTCAGAATCACAAACATGATACAGGGCAAAATGTTTTGTTTTTACTTTGTTGTTGCCAGATAGATTGAAAATTAAGCTGCATTCCTAGAAAAGGCAAATTGAACACACAGAAAAGTATTAAACTCAGCTTAGTATTATAGGTCCTGAGTTAATATTTCAGCTCAGTGCCGATATGCATACTTATGTTAATTTAGTTGAAAAGTAGAGTGGCAATAAAGGAAACACAGAGTCATAACTTCCACTTAGAGAGATATTCAGGCAATGCCTTCACCAGTTCATTAGAATGAAAAGCTTTAGAGAAAACAGCCTTTAAGAGAATGAGGAATATTCTGTTGTAATATTGGAATTGCAAAATAATACAAGATATTTTCATTTAACTGTTACTCTATGATGCTATATGAATTGTAAATTAAACTATATTCATAGGAGTTGCAAATTAAATATACAGAGAGGGCCTGGCACGGTGGCACAAGTGATTAAGGTCCTCGCCTTGCACGCCCGGGATCCCATATGGGCGCCGGTTCCATCCCAGCAGCCCCGCTTCCCTTCCAGCTCCCTGCCTGTGGCCCGGGAAAGCAGTTGAGGATGGCCCAAGGCTTTGGGACCCTGCACCCACGTGGGAGACCCAGAAGAGGCTCCTGGCTTCGGATCGGCATAGCATCCACCGTTGCACTCACTTGGGAAGTGAATCATCGGACGGAAGATCTTCCTCTCTGTCTCTCCTCTCTGTATATCCGCCTTTCCAATAAAAAAAATAATAAAAATAAATCTTTAAAAAATATATACAGAGAATGGTCTGTCAGTGTTCCTATTTAATGATCCAGAGCTGAGGAGACATGTACTGTTACAGGTGTTGGTGTCATTTGAAGATGTGGCTGTGGACTTTACCCAGGAAGAATGGCAGACAATGAACAATGCTCAGAAGACAATGTACAGGGAGGTGATGCTTGAGATCTATAACAATCTGCTGTCCTTGGGTGAGTGAAGTTCTGTCATGCCTAAACAGAGCACTTCTGTATAATTTCCTAATGAAAGAAGAGTTTATATAGTGTAGTAGTGGGTAGGACTAGTGGTGATTTTGGATAATGCGCATCATTCTCCATTCACAGGGTACTCCATGGCAAAGCCTGATGTGATCTTCAAGTTGGAGCAAGAATCAGCACCATGGACAGTGGCAAAATCTGTGAAGCAGAGACTTCCAGGTAGGTCAGCAGAAAAGCTGATACTTTTTTCAGTAAATGTTGACTGGAATTATATTTGGGTTTTTTGTTTGTTTCCTTTTAAATTTCAGTTTATTTATTTATTTATTTTTATTACATTGCATCATGTGACACAGATTTTTAGGCACTGGGATTCCCCCTGTCTCTCCTCAAACCTTAGCCCCCTTATGGATTCCTCCACCTTGCTACATTGCCACAGTTCAAGTTCAGTGGAGGTTCTTTCATTGCAAGCATGAACCAGGCATAGAGTCCAGCATCTTATTGTCAGATAAGTTCATTGGCTTCTTGGGGAGAGCCTCACTAGTCTGAAGGTAGAGGCGGCACAGTGTCATCCCAACCAATCAATAGGCCTATCATAACATCTGCAACAATCCACAATGTCATGGAATTAGTGGACATAGTATTGAGTAACCAATATGTTTAAAAAATACATATTACAGGTAGTATTTTTCATACTGACATCAATTGACATCGTTTGCCTAAATTTAATATAAATTGGAATTATATTTGATTTTTACTTTGAGTTTCTTCCAGAAGGAGAGCCGATGAAACACAGGCATTCTATAGTCTCCATGAATAGGTTTATTGTAGCAATTTGCCAGCCTGTCAGCATAAATTTAGAAGTGTATATTTGTTTTTTTATAATCCCAAACATTTGAATCACATCTACCACCTCCCAAGATACATTTTCAGGAAGTATTTGAAGCAGAGTAGCCAGGAAAAGATAAACTAGTGTTGAAATGGGATGTAAGATACCCCAAGCCTTATTTTGAATTTTTAGACCATATTTTCTCTCATATCCCATTTTAAGCTAAATACACAATGTCACGCAATTCAAATTTTTATTTTAAAAAATGGGTTTTATGTTAAGGCATTAATAGATGAAATGTATTGCCTAGTTAATAATGCTCATAAATGCCCACGTTTTCCTAATATTCAAATATGCTCTATCTAGAATGACAATAAATCTCATTGACTTCACTTGAGCATTTGAAAAGAAACATTTAGATGTGATTCATCGATATGGTTACTCTTTTCCTCATTTAAGATCCCCATGGAAAGAATGAGCTGCTTGGAGCTAATCAGAAAGGTCAAGAAATAATCTTCAGGTAAGTTGTAATTAGAAAAATTATATAATAACTGAAACGAGAGCTGCATTGCCACAAAGATGCTTAGCATTAGCCCTAGTCATAATTGCAGCACAATATGAAAGGGAAATTGTACAATAATGAGACTTGAGAAATAGGGTTTCATTCTTTCTTTCTACTTTTTTTTTAATCATTTGCAGACAGTAGTTTTATTTGCCAAGTGATCAGATGAATGTAGAAAGCAGAGGGAATCAAATAGCATTTCATGGGAGTAAGACAGGAGATGGTCTGCTTCTTGAATGGAGACAGCAATATTTTTCAGAAGAGTCTCACATTTTTAAATGTCCCCTGAGTAATGCTTGTCTGTACAGGAACCTGTGGGTAAGACACTTCCCATTGGTTGTCTCTCAGCTAGCAAGGAAATAGCTGCTACTACACAGTTTCAAACACCTGCCATTCTCTGGCTGTTCAGCTCTCAGAGGTAGGAAGCCACATGAGTGACAAAGTTGAAGAAACTGGCTTTATTTCAAGTCATGTATAAAGTGTAGATGGGATCGTCCACATAAGTCATTTCTAAAGATCAAACCTGAGGGCATGGCATGGTAGCGTAGTGGCTGGCTCTCACCTTGCATACACTGGGATCATATATGGACACAGGTTTGTGCCCTGACAGCCCCACTTAAGATCCAACTCTATGCCCAATGCTGGAGTCCAGCTTAGCCAAGTTCAGAACTTAAGAAGGATGCATGAAGTAGGCAAAAAAACTAAATGGACCACTATAGTTTCAGGATCATAATGGGCAATGCGAGAAAGCTGTCCTCTTTATTTGTGCAGAAGCCTTCACAAACTCTGACAAGCACATCTTTCACACCGGGTCAAGCAGACATTCCTAAGGATAGCTCTACCAATTATTTCACCTTGAGGTAGGATATCAGCTGTCTTAATCCTGTGGTCAGGAAGTTCTCAATAGATGGTACATGTCAATAAGTAACACATTCCTATTACAATTCTGATGCTATAACTTAGATTTTTTTTAAAGATTTATTATTATTATTATTATTTTTATTTTTATTGGAAAGGCGGATATACAGAGAGGAGAGACAGAGAGGAAGATCTTCTGTCCGATGATTCACTCTCCAAGTGAGTGCAACGGGCCGATGCTATGCCGATCTGAAGCCAGGAGCCTCTTCAGGGTCTCCCACGCGGGTGCTGGGTCCCAAAGTTTTGGGCCGTCCTCAACTGCTTTCCCGGGCCACAGGCAGGGAGCTGGAAGGGAAGCGGGGCTGCTGGGATGGAACCGGCGCCCATATGGGTTCCCGGGCATGCAAGGCAAGGACCTTAACCACTGCGCCACCGCGCCAGGCACTATAACTTAGTTTTGAATCAGTTCATGGAGGAAGTGTATCACAGAAGGAGGGAACTAAAGATTAATGAAAGAGGGAAAGAATATATTTCCACTACATCTAGGGACTTAACATCCTTGATTAGCACATGGTCAATGTGGGAGGACAATCATAGGCATAGGTTCCTGCTAGGTGTAGAGAGTTAACACCCTTGATTATTGTATGATCACAGAGGCATCTGAGGGAGCAGGAATAGTAAAAGGCCCTTTTGACAAGACATTATCACCAACATCATCTTCCAAGCTCACATTGATAGTAAAAACAGCTTCAGAGTGGCAGACAATGCCTAATTATAGAAATCTCTGTGGGCTTGTCCAGTGTGTATGCAAAGGGTGTTGGAACTGCTTTTCAGGTGGTTGTAGTGACATCCACTGGGCCTTGTCATGTAGCGCAAGTTCCTTGCGGCCTTGCCTGCAATGGAAAAGTTCTCTTCATGCCTTCGTGTCTTTCACAACCACAGCATGAACCTCAGCAGCCTGTAGTTTGGGAAAGCTGTTGAGGACACCCCATATGCTTATGACTATATACCTCCATGTGAGGCCCAGAAGAAGCTCCAATATAGGCCCCGGTCTCCCAAGGGTTAACTCCACAGCTTAACTTCTTTATCAAGGTGTAACAGAATGGGCAATCATGGCCTGATACATTTAGCCTGTGGCTTGACTGCAATCTCCTTCCTTCCTGCTTCCCCTTGTTGCATGTCCTTGGGGGAGCTTAGGTGTGGCTTAACCATTGGGAGGATCCTGGGAGGGTCCAAGCAGACTATAAAAGATGCAGCTTGACTTCAAATAAACGGCATTCTCCTCACAAGAATGACCCACTGTGTCTGTGTGTTGTCTGTCTTGTCTGTCTCATAACCCTAGTCCCTCCGCTCGACTCGGAGCTCGGGGTACGTGGCGACGCAGGCGTTGCCAACATCTGGAGGTCCCATCGAGATCGAGAAAGAGAGGATACTACGAAGGGTCGTCCCGGGAGGCTGGCCAGCAGGTAAGTGGGACGTATTGTAAGTCTTTCCTAAACTGGTAGGAAAGGGAGTTTTATTTTGAAATATAGGTAGGTTTAAGATTTATTTTGAAATATAGTTAGCATTTTAGATTTATTTTGAGGCATAGTTAGGTTTTAGATTTATTTTGAAGTGTAGTTAGGTCTTAGTGTTTAATTTATCCTGCGAAAAGGACAATAAAATGGGTTCAGCCTTCTCCCAGGATAAATTGGTCACTGAGCTTGAAGAACTTCTGTATAAAATGGGGAACGCTGTTGGTCAGAACAGGCTGATCGGAGAATTAAGCAATTCAAGCAAGGTAGATATAAAATAAATAAAAGAAAAAAAAGAAAAAAAAAGAGTAAGAAAGAAAAAACAAAAAAAAAAGGGAAAGAAAGACACGTGTTCTGTAACTTAATTTAACAAAAATAATCTGATATAAAGTGGCCCACTGTTAAATTAACTTAAAACATGAGAGGAACCTAAGTACTTGTTTTATAAAATGTCTCCAGGTTAAAGTATGTCAAAGAAGAGGTTGGAAATTGCAAAGTGTTTAAGAGTTAAATGACTCTGTTCTGATGTGTTTGGTGTTTGTGCATATGTTTAGTCATTATTGTTGGTGTTCTATTATTTTTGTCAGGACAAAAACTAGATTTTGTTTTAACATTCTTTCTCCAGTTCTGTCTTTGTCTTGAATTGTTAAGTTGTTCTTGTTCAGAACTGGGTGCGTGTGTGACTGACTGACAGACAAGATGGGACGGACAATGACCTTACTCCTTTCTCTCTCCTGGTGAATAATTTTAGAGAGGTGTAACAATTTAATAGGCCCTGGCCAGACCAGACTCCCCACCTCCACTGGGGAAAAGTTCCTATAATGTTTTCTTCTATGATGTTTGATGTTCAGCTTACAGTGTTATCTTGGCATTGATTAGGTCTAGCGTACAGTTAAATGCTAAAGGTATTTTATTGTTTAACTTATTTAGACCTCTAAATTCTTCAGAGTTCTAAACCAAGTCTCATGACTTTGAGCGTTCTGGCGACGCAGGCGTTGCCAACACTCCAAGTTCTGGCTTTGAAGCAGCTCAGTTCTGGCAGTTGTATATTTTTGGGAAGTGAATCAGCATATGGTAAATCTTCCTATATGTCTCACATCCTCTCTGTATATTTGAATTTCCAGTAAATATAAATATGTCTTAACAATAAAAATTCAAACCAAAGTGAATATTTGGTGGTGTCTGGACTCTCATCTTTCCTCCAATGAGGATAAACCAATGTGAAGCATGAAAAAGGAGCCCAGAACATTGGTCCCATATCAGGAAGTTGGGATTCAGGATCCACTGAAGGAGTTTCAAGCCATGCAGAAAATTGGACTCTTCTGTCAATCCTCCAACAGTTTCCCAAGTATTAGGACCCAGAGACTTGCTTCTAAAATGAAAATTGATGTGATAGCAAAAGTAAAAATAGGTAGTTCGTGATTAAAGCCTCTAAAGTCCTAAAGGGTTACATTTTTCTCTCCACCCCCCTGCTCCCACCTGCTAAAAGCACAATCAGTCTTGAGGTTTAGCTGGAGCTAGACAGTGACTAGAGTTTACGTATGTGGGTGCTCATGTTTGTACTGAGGCATGGGGTGCCAAGGGTCATTTCCAATTGCTCAATAGAAACCTTGTGGAGTCTTCTCTTTGCTAAGTCCAGCCACATAGCTCTTGTATAAGAGCCAGCATTCTTTCTCTGGTCCAATTTTGTGCACCAAACAAAATGTTAAGAGGAAAGCTGAGTGATTCTTTAATTTAGTATAGAAAAGGAGGAATATGGAATCGGGTGGAAAGATGGGATTCACAGGAATTGGGAGGAAACAGAGGAGTGGATCCTTTATTCCAGTTATATATCCTGCTTCAGTAACCAAGGGTTGAAACAGCAATCAAGAGTTACTAACTGGGTGTCCCTGATTTCAAGAAGCACACCACCACCTAGTTTTCTCGACAAGTGCTTTCCTCTTCCCTCCTCTTCCCTGTTCACATGACTGCTCTGCAAATAAAATTTCTTTGTCTCCAAAAATATAAATTAAAAAAAAATGACTGTGAGATCCAGTTTTTGTATCCCCCTCCTGAATGTGATCAACTGGTATTTAGTAGAAACTACACATTTTCTCTGTCCTCACGTACACTTGCTGTTCATGGGAAGACCTGAGCCAGATTGGAGTCCTTGCTTGGGACCCTACTTTCAGCCACTATGAGTATGTGATGAGCTGGGCCTTGGCCTGCCTGGGCTCAAAAGGCTTTGCTCTTCTGGGTGAGTACACTGAAAGTGGATACCCTACGAACAAGGCAGGCGTAGGCTCCACCCACCTCCAACATCATGAGGTGGGTGGGACTAGCAGAATGCAACTTAATCATTTTTTTCATGACTTGGGTTTCTGTGTATTTCGTGTGTGAGTGTGTGATTGCACTCAAAGTGTGTGTGAGCATGCATTAGATCATTAAAGAGAGATTGGTGTGATCATTTCCAAATTTTCTAATTTTCCTTCCTGTTTTAGGTCAAGGCTAAATGATATTCAGAGAAGCTATACCAGGCCTCCCAACCATCCTAGAACTTAAGGATGGGTACTGGATCCCTGAAACCAAACCAGGCTGTCAATGTGGCACACCCTGCAAGGTTTCTGTCCAGCTGGTTCCTATAGTTTTAAAATGAGGTCCATATCACTGATTCAAGCAAGAGGTAACACTTTCAATATTATTTGGCCAACATGGTTGAGCTTAGAGTCTCCATTCACCCAGATATTTGGTGTCATCATTTGACTGGGTTAGTTATTCAATCTGTTCTCTCCTCCTTTCTCTTGGATGGTCCAGATGTGCTTTACATTCCTCAGTGTGCTGCCATCTCCAGGTGGATCCAGGCCAGTTGTCCAATACTTCTTCTTTTTTTTTTTTTCTTTTTCTTTTTTTTAATATTTTCCACATTTTATTATTATTGCTATCATTTTATGATTCAGTTCCATATTCCCTTATCCCCTCCCCAATTCTCTCCCCCCCCAGTTCCTTTATATCATCACTAACATATAGTTCTTCATACTCAGTCATATGTTCATCATTGCGGGCATGGACAATGGCAGAGAGTCCAAAATCCTATTGTCAAAATATAATATAAACAGTTTCACTCTAAGTCCATCTTTGGAAACAGAGATGCCAACCGCACTGCATCCTCACATCTGGTTGTTAGTCTCCATTACATAACTACTGTACATTCCCTTAAATGAAAAGTCATGATACAAAATCAACAATAGAAAGAAAAATAGAAATTTACAATGCCATGAAGTTAAATGACATGTTACTAGATATGACAGTCTCCATTACACAACTACTATACCTTCCCTTAAATGAAGAGCCACAAAACAAAATCAACATAAGGGAGAAAAAAGAAATTAACAACACCAATAAGTTAAACAACATGCTATGAAATGTATAACGTGTAGCTGAAGAAGTGAAAATCAAGAACCTTCTTGATGAAAATGATGCCACTGTATGATCTTCGAGTCATTGAATGATTTAATCAGAAGAAAGTGTTTTGAAGAGATGAAACCAACAGAAAACAACAAAACCCATGTGATAGTTTCTGCTGATCTTTGTTTCTTTGTTGGAGTGTGTCTCCTCCCGACAATAAACTGATGGGTTTTGTGTTTTAATCCAGTTTACTAATCTATGATGTTTGATTGAGCTTAAGCAATTTATGTTTAGAGTTAAATATACATAGGTGGTACTTTGGTCCTGTCATTTTAGGAATGGGTTGTTCATTGATTTAGTTTTCTGTTGTCATTTTACTGGGATGTTCTTCCCGTTTGTCTTTGGTTTTGGTGGGTGCTATTCCTCTTCTCTGTCAAGAGAACCTCTTGAAGTATCATTTGTAGGGCAGGTTTGGAAGAGGTAAATTCTTTTAGCTTTTCTTTACTCTGGAAGAATTTTATTTCATTTTCAAAGACGAAAGAAAGTTTTGCAGGGTATGTTATCCTAGGCCGACAATTTCTTTCTTTTAGAATCTGGAATATGTCACTCCATTCTCTTCTAGCCTGTAGAGTTTCCTGTGAGAGATCTCCTGTGACCTTAATTGGCATTCCTTTATATGTCAATTGATGTTTTTCATGTGCACATTTAAGGATCTTTTCCTTCTGTTCAAATGAAGAGAGTTTGATAATCATGTGTCTTGGTGAAGATCGCTTTTGATCAAGCCTGTTGGGAATTCTGTGTCCCTCCTGGATCTTGTTTCCCAATTCTTTCTCCAGATTAGGGAAATTTTCCTTGATTATTTCATTAAATACATTTGCAAACTCAGCTTCTCTTTCTGCACCTTCTGGGACTCCCATAACTCTTATATTTGGCCTCTTAATAGAGTCTTTCAATTCTTGAATACTTTTTTTTGCCTGATCCAGCTCTGCTTCCAGCTTTTTGTTGGCTTCCCCCTGGTGACAGAAGAGATCTTCCAAATCTGAGATTCTTTCTTCTGCTTGCTTCATTCTATTTTGGAGACTCTCCACTGTACTTTTGATTTGCTCTACTGTGTTCTTAATTTCTGATATTCCAGCCTTGAAATTGTTTATTGCTTCCTTAAATTCTTTGAACTCTTGCACGTACTTCTCATTTTTGACCAGAATCTTCAAAATGAGTCTGATGGATTCTGTGTCCCCCATTTTCTCAATGTCTTCCTCTGTTAACTCTGAGGTTGGCATAGGTTTTTGCTCCTTTGCAGGGGTGTACTCAGTAATATTCATTGTGCCTTTGTCTCTTCTTTTGCTCTTGATGATTGTTAGCAGAGCCTTCTTCTTGGGGGCAGGTTTCTAAGCTGTGTCTCCCACAGGTCTACAATGCGAATTTACTTATTGCAGTTGGTACACAACTTTTTGCTTCCAGCCACTTGTGCCACAACCTCCAGCGAGTTCCAGGTCTGGCTTCTTATGTCAGATATCCACTGTGGTCTTCACAGCCCCAGCTCTTGGCTCACCACGCTCCACCTCCTTTGATACCGTGATGAGGCTGCACTGTTGTCTCTGCAACCTTTCTCCCTCTTCTTGTTGGAGTGGGTTCCAAGATTAAAGAAATACCAGATGTACTATCTAGTTAGGTTGTTGGTGGCACTGATTTTGTCGGAACTTGTTGGATGTTAGGTCTGTGTGCCACACGGACCTGTTTTGACCAGTACGATGCCACAGTCGGTATTATTTTCCTGTGGGACCTCAGCGAGTTCTCTCGAGCTCAGCACATGTGCATTTTGCTGTTGTCCCCTGTAGTCCCAAAGTTATTGCCACAGTGCGCAAAATGGTGCCTGACGTGCTACCACAACAGTTCTTGATCTGCTGGTTGTCAGATCTGAGGATTACCCAGACATGCCCTGGGTAGAACCCATAGAATGCCACATCGTTGCAGTTCACTGAGTCAGAAATGAGCTCACTCCCTCTCAGCGCATGCTCAGTCCGTTCCCTTGCCCTTTCCTCCTTAGGCAAAAGGGCGAACACTTCAGCTCTAGGGGGCTGACTGGGCTATGAAATCCTCGCTGTTCTCACACTGCCCACCTGGGATCTGCTGCTCTGTCTCTCTGCTCCTGGTCAAATCAAATGGACCAGCAGGACAGACAGTTTCCTGTCTGGGTTCACCTCCCAAGCTCCCAGTGAAAGTCCCTTCCCACCTTGTTGCTGGTGGAGTTCCGGCTGCTAAGTATACCCTCATAGGTCTTGTATAACAGCCAAAACACTTTTACACGTCCCATATTGTGCACCAAACCAAATGTTACCAGGAAAGCTCAGTGAATCTTTCCTTTAGCAGAGTATAGTAACAGAAAATGGAAACCAGTTGCAGACCAAACTTTTACTTATTAATTGACCAGTTGAACTTGAAAGAGGGAGGAGGAAAGAAACTCCCAGAAGGAGCTGAGAGATCTGATGCCTTTTGAAAGGAGAGAGGAAATGGCGTCTTAATTTATTTTAAATTCTCTTATCCCACAGGAAGCGTGATGAAATGCCATTTGAAAAGAAGCATGCTTCTAATGTTCCTGAGAACAACCTTGAGAGTGAGAAAAATTTCAGTCATCTTGACAAGATCCACATTTGTCAGCCGTCCTTTAAACACAATGGGAAAAAGAAAGCTTTCAGTGGGAAGAAAATAGTCCTTACGTGTGAGCATGTTTATACCAAAGACCCATATAATCAGCAACCTGTCAGTGTGGGAGAAGCTATTCATGTTGGCTACTATAAATCTTGCCTTAGCACGAAACAGAGAACTGACACAGGAGATAATTTGTATATGTCCAATCAATGTAAAGAAAACATGTACCAGAAGTCAGAACTTATTAGAGATCAGATCCTTCAAAGTGCAGAGAATCCATACAAATTCACTGAGCGTGGAAAATCCATTCAGCAGCAATTATCTCTCATTAGCCATCAGAGACTTCACACAAGGGAAAAGCCTTATGAATACAGTGAGTGTGGAAAATCTTTGTTTCATAAGTCAAGCATGATAGAACATCAAAGAATCCACACCAAGGAAAAACATAATTGTAGTGATTGTGGAAAAGCTTTTACCGACTTGTCAGGCTTGGTTCATCATCAGAGAATCCACATTAAGGAAAAACCTTATGAATGTAGTGAATTAGGAAAAGGTTTTCCTTCTAAGTCAAACCTCATTAAACATCAGAGAAGAATCCACACTGGGGAGAAACCTTATGAATGTAGTGAATGTAGAAAAGGCTTTTCTTGCAAGTCACACGTCATTAGACATCAGAAAACCCACACTGGTGAAAAACCTTATGAATGTAGTGAGTGTGGAAAAGCTTTTCCTGATAAGTCAAGCGTCAGATCACATCAGAGAATCCACACTGGAGGAAAACCTTATGAATGCAGTGAGTGTGGAAAATGCTTTTCTCGTAAGTCACACCTCATTAGAATCAGAGAATCCACACTGGAGGAAAACCTTATGAATGTAGTGAGTGTGGAAAAGCTTTTTTTCATAAGTCACACCTAATACATCAGAGCATCCATACAGGGGAGAAAGCTTATGAATTTAGTATGTATCTTAAAGCCTTTACTTACCATACAGGTTTGATTTGACATCAGGGAATCCATACAGGATAAGAAACACATGAATGGAATGAGTCAAAAATCCTGTTGCAAGCAGTCAAGTTTTGTTAAACATCAGAATTCACATAGGAAAGCATGAATGTATTACATTTGTGTTAAAATTCATACACACACATTTTGAGCACAGTGGAAAGAACATATGTTTCAGTAATTAGCATATTCACAAAAATGGGCAAACCTACTGCATTGACTGAAAAGTCAATCGTTAGCAAAGTCACAGATCTCAGCACTACAAAAGCATGTAAATAGAAAGAGTAGCTACCATAAGCCTGTTATTATTGTCTGTTGGAGCTTATAAAGTGAATCAAAAAACAACCATTAGCAATAGTGCAAATACAAAACATTGTAAAAGGGCAATGGATGTGGAAACATACTTTGAAAGTCTCAGCAAGTGTTTAATAAACATGAGGAGTATCATTTTATTTCAGAAGTGAGGTTATTTGTTGCTAAAATAATTAAGATGCAATTTGTATGTCATCTCCCTTTGTTGTGAGGTGGTAAATGTGAATGCTGCTTTCAGATTTAATGTTGATACTAAATGCTCAGTGTATAACAGTTGTTTGAAATACCATCTTTCTCATTTACACATTTATCCTTTTTAGAATGTCAAAATTCTCATCCTATTACAGAATTATATTGGAATCACAGATATGGACTGATGCATGTGGCAGTTGTAGTGATAAAGACCCAGATTTGAAGGATGAATCTTGTGCAGAGGCAAGATTCTCTTGTGATATCTGGCCAAATGTGGATCCTGTTTGGCCACTGTCTCTCCTTGAATAATAAGTATGGGAGATCTCTCCTGCATTTCTGCCTGCTTATTCCATGCAGGATGCCATAAGCACATGGCACACTGTGTCTCCAAGGCAAAGTCCTGGCAGTGGCCTCAGCTATCAGAGACTCCATCTTGGCCTGTTCACTGGGAATACATCCAGAGTAGTATGCTGTATGCCAATTTCTCTGTCCCTGTGAAGCTATAATAGAATTTCCCTGATAGGCAACTCTAAGAAGTGAAATGTAACCTTCATCCTGTTTACCGGTCCCATGTAATGATCATACCTGAATGCATAGCTTTAAGCCCAGGTGCTAGCTTGTCTTGGTCTACCTGCACATGGCCTAAAACATTGAGCTCTAAACCCTGCTTACAGAATGTAACTGGTAACTTGATTAGAGTATCCAGAGAGATAGGCATGCCTACTGGTGAGGTACAATAACAGTGTAGGGTGGGGATACTATCGAGACCACCTTCTGCCTTCCCCCATCACTATATGTTCTTATATGATCTTTCCAATAAATGGACATCCAGTTTGTCTCTGGTGCTTCTGCAGCTTGTGTTTTCTGCTTCTTGGTTGTTTCCATGATGACATTTCCTCTGTATGCCTGGATCCTGTTCAGGAGTAGAGGCAACCTTATTTGCATGCAATCACTTTGTAAACATTTTCAGTAATGCCATGTTACTTGTGTTGTATGTTGTAGGCTTATTTGTGACAATCTGGATGAGATTAACAACGCTAAGCTTTCAAATTTTATTCTATTCAATGTATTTTTGGTATGATTGTAAAAATGGATTCAAGAAGTTATTTCATTATTTGCTCTTTGTTCAAGAGACATTCTTAGGTTTCTGTTTTCCATTTGTTGGATCTGGTCCAATTGCCAATTTGTGGAAAATTGGTTTTGATTTTGTAGGATACTCTTTGCCTTG
The DNA here is from genome assembly GCF_017591425.1 of Ochotona curzoniae. NCBI lineage: Eukaryota > Metazoa > Chordata > Mammalia > Lagomorpha > Ochotonidae > Ochotona > Ochotona curzoniae. The sequence continues at coordinate 77,022 of NW_024465513.1, forward strand.
TTGATTGATTTCTCTAGTGCTGCTTCAGGTGGAGTCTCAGGCCTTGTGTTTTCTGTTTGTTGACTGTCTCCATGTCCATATTTACACTGTAATATGGAGTGTGGTTGTGACAAGATGCAACCAAGTCTGCATCTAATCCCAGGAAAAACATTCTCAATAATCCTGCATTACTAGGGTTATATGTTATATGTTTATTTTGTTGCATCTAGACTGAGTCTCTTTGCCAAGAAGTGCAACCCATACAACTCTGATCAGCAGCAAAATTTATTGAGCAGACAGGTAAATAGACTGGCTGCCATCAGCATTCCTTTCAAGGTGGGAGTTGGGTGAATTTTATAGAAAGAGTTATACAGCCATGGGAACCATGCGAGTTGGGCAGCTACAGGAGGCTGCCATGGGGACAATGGGTGGACAATATGTAGGCTGTAGCAATCACAGGGTCTTCCATGGGGACAAAGGGTGGGCATTGGTTGTGACAACAGGCAGTCATGGGAACAATGAGGGATTCAATCGTACAATATAGATTTCTGGAACTAATGATGGCTAGCAGGACATGTTGGCCTAGTGATATAACCCAAAAAAGCAGAAAACTGGAAAAGCATTTTGTAAAGAAGCAAAAATATCATGGAACAGAAGTGATTTATTGATCTTTATAAACAGTCTCTGGATTCAGTTTACTTCTCTATGAAGTCGTTAAAGTATTGTTTCACCAAATCCAGAGGGCTATGGATAGATTTTGTTTGTCCCACGGAGCTAAACAAGAACAAAAACACATGGAAAAGACAAAATGAAGATAACTCAAGTCAAGATCTCAAGGCTCTAATGACTTGGTGGCCACCTAAATGCAATGGAAATTTTAGAGTTCTTAGCTGAAGCTTCCTGATCCAGACCAGAGGAGTCTACTGGTGTCCTGGCAGGAGTCCTGATTGGGGCTAATGTACTATGTCCAGCTTGGCTCTCTGAGTCCCAATGGTGCACCCAGACAGATTACCTGCAGCTCCTCAAGGGATCTCGAGCTCATTTCCTGCAATGACTCAATCTCCCATTCCACACTTCCAAGTGAGATGGTGGCTGGTGCAATAGAGGAAAAATCCCAGCCCATGCACCAAATGTTTCATCCAACCCAAGCCTCTCCCGAAGAAGTGCAGCACAGACAACTCTGCTAAGCAGCAAAATTTATTGAGGAGGCACATTAATTAACAAGCTGGGGTCAGCTATCCTTCCTTCAGAGAATGGCCCTGATGTACGTGTGAAGTGATATATATATATACTTTTTTTTATAGAAAGAGTGAGTTATTCAGGCATAGGAACCGGGTGAGTGGACAGCCACAGAATTCTGCCATGGGGTCAATGGGTAGGCTATAGGAACCACAGGCGACCACCATGGTAACAATGGGTAGGTTCAGGAAGCCACAGGAGGCATAGGAACAATGAGTGAGTCAATCATACACTATTGATTCCTCAAACTGAGCATCGCTAGCAGGGCATGAGCGCCTAATGATGTGACCAAAAATTGAAACTGGAAAAGCATTTTGTGGAAAAGCATAAAGAGCAGGTTAACAAACTTATGGAGGCCTGAACCAAAGTGGCTGCATTTTTTTCCAAGTGGCCACCCTGTTGCCGGATCTTAAACAGGAGGCTTGGCCAGAGTTCCTGGGCCTCTAGGAATTCTACTGCTATGCCAATTGCTCCAAGACCAGGAAGGCTCACTAGCAACATGGTGTATGCAGCAGGCTACTCTCCTGCCTACTGATCCAGATCTAGGTTTGCTCACCATGTGACCACTGTGCATCTCTAATGCCCCTGCTGCTCACATCAATGCCAAGTTGAGGGTTGTGTTCTTTTCTAGTCCCCACAACCCAGGGTCAGGGGCTGGAGCCTTCCAGGGGCACAGCTGCTTCCCTTTATCCCTGTCCACTCATGTCCCATCCATCATTGCTATGATCTACTAGGTGGGTCTAGCTTGCCTGTGGGGAGTTTCTCCTGGTTTTGTTCCATGGCTGCTGCCTTTGTTGCCTCTGTGCATGCTGGATGTGGAGATTTCTCATCCTTACTCTGCTAATTGGTTGCAAGATGGACTCCTGGAGCTATTTCTAGTGTAACTCTTTCTAACAGCTGTCTGTGACCCAGCACAGAGTTTGATTCAGGGCCAGCTGTGCACTCCTCTCCGCCTGTCTCAGGCCATGCTGTCAGGTGCCTGTGCCTTTCTGGAAGCCACACTTGAGGGAACAAGGAATCCTCCACTGAAGGCATGGCAGATTGATTGATTTGAATGGTATGGTAACAGAGGGAAAGAGAATTTCAATCAACTGGTTTCATACCCTGGTTGATCAGAACAGTCAGGTAAGGCTAGGCCAGAGCTAGGAATCATGTACTTCATCCAGCTCTCTTATGTGCATACAGGGACAATTCCCAGGTGCATTAGCAGAGAGTTGGAATGGGAAGTGGAGCAGCCAGAACTCAAACAGTGCACTGATGTGGGATGGTGGTGTTGTAGGCATCAGCTTGAACCAGGGTGCCAGAAATCTAGCACAAATTCTGAGTGGAGAGAAAAGCAGTGATTTTTAAAAATCATTTTTATGGCTTCTGAAATTGCTATAATTACACTTTACATCTTAATAATTCAAAAACATTTGGATTTTGTTTGTTTGAATGCAGTTTATTATTATTATTATTATTTTCAATGTAAGGGAAACTTTGAGAACTACTGGTGTAAAATTTTCTATTCTCTTCTCTAGGAGGTCAGATGGAGCTGACGTCTCCCCAAACGCAATCACGGAACTTTCTGACTTGTAGTGGGTCACTTCTATGTGTGCTTCCTCAAATAATTAATCCTCCTTTTTCTTCAAGATTTACTGTTTAGAGCTCTGCATGGAAGCCTAGTGGCTAAAGTCCTGGCCTTGCATGTGCAAGGATCCCATATGGGCACAAATTCTTGCCACAGCTGCTCCATTTTCCCACCAGCTGACAGCATAGCCTAGGAAAGCAGTCAAGGATGGCACAAAGCCTTGGGATCCTGCACCCAGTTGGGAGACCTGGAACAAGCTCAGGCTCCTGGCTTTGGATCAGCTTAGTTCCTGCCTTTGTGGCTGCTTTGGGAGTGGATCAGTGGATGGTAGAAGTTTTTCTCTGTCTCTCTTCCTCTCTATACATCTCACTTCCAATAAGAATTGGCTCTTGACTTCAGATCAGCTCTGCTCCAAACATTGTGGTCATTTGGTGGGTGAACCACTGAATGAAAGATCTTTTTCACAAATATACAGAGAGGAAAAGAAGCAGAGAAAAAGGTCTTCCATCTACTGGTTCACTCCCCAGGTGGCCAAAGTGACTGGAGCTGAGCTGATCCAAAGCCAGGAGCCTCTTCTGCAACACCCCTGTGGCTGCAGTCCACCAAGGATTTTGACCCTCATCTTCTGCTTTCCCAAACTACAGTCAGGGAGCTGGAAGGAAAGTGAAGCAACCAGGACATAAACTGGCACCCCTATGGGATCCCAGCTCATGCGAGGTAAAGACTTGGTCATTGAGTCATTGGACCAGACCCAAATAATTTGCATTGAGTTTGTTTACTGCAGGATTGGGTGGAACAAAGAATTGACCAAAACTATTCGAGATTTTTTTTTAATGTATTTTGTTTGAAATCAAGAGTTACAAACAGAGACATACAAAGGAAGAGAATCTTCCATTCCCTGGTGCATTCCCCATTTAAATTGTCACAATGTCTAGAGCTGGGCTGGCCCTAAGCCTGGAGTCCACATGTCCTTCCAGGTCTCCCTTGGGCCATGATGTGCTGCTTTCCCAATACCTTAGCAGGGAGCTGGATCATAAGTGGAGCATCTCATATAGAACACTGGTGCTGCAAATGCTGCCTTACACATTATACCATAGTGCCAGCCACTGTATATTCTTACTGAAATGAAATCTTGGATGATGGGTAAGACATAAGCAGTTTGAGGGTCGGCAAATATTAACAGTGGGGTGCCAGCTTTTCCCAAGGTTCCTTTGGCTACATCACTTCAATGCAATGAGAGCATACTGGTAGTGTGTGTGTGTGTGTGTGTGTGTGTGTGTGTGTGTGTGTGTGTGTGAAATGAGAAAGAGAAGAGACAGAGAGAGAGAGAGGGAGAGAGAGAGAGAGAGCAAAATGTATTGAGGAGACAGGAAAAATAATTGGCTGGATTCAGTTCTCCTTTCCTTTACAGAGTTACCCTGAGGTGCAATTTAGTGGAGTTTTTATAGAAAGAAATTTATACAGCCATAGGAAACATAGGAATTGGGCAGCTACAGGAGACTGCCATGGAGCCAATGGTTCAACAATGGGTAGGTTACAGCAACCACAGAAGGCTGCCATGGGGACAATGGGTACGCTGGGGCAGCCACAGGGAGTAGCCATAAGAACAATGAATGAATCAACCATACAAAATTGATTTCTGGAACTGAGGGTTGTAGGACATGTTAGCCTAGTGATCTGGCCCAAAAAGCAGGAAACTGGAAAAGCATTTTGTGGAGAAGCATTAAGTACAGGTTAGGAAACTTGTGCAGGCCTGAACAAAAGTGACTCCATTTTGTGACAGGATATCACATTTGCCCCTTTTCTAGTAACTAGAGTCAAACCTTTGACACATTGCCATTGACAGAAATGGAGTTATGATGAGGCCCGGGGATCATAAATTTAGCAG
>NW_024465514.1:0-2837 GCF_017591425.1 Ochotona curzoniae
GCCAGGTCTAATGCTTGCTGTGGTTACTCTTGGTTCTGTTTTTAAAAATTTATTTTCTTTTTATTTGAGAAGCGAGTGTTACACAGAGACAAGGAGAGACAGAACAATCTTTCATCTGTTGGTTCACTCTGCAAATGGCTGCAGTAACCAGAGCTGGGCCAATCCAAAGCTTCTTTAGGCATCTTTTACATGGATGCAGTGGCCCAAGCACTTGGACCATCCTCTGCTGTCCTCCCAGGCCATAAACAAAGAGCCAGATGGGAAGTGGAGCAGCTGGGACTTGAACTGACCCATATGAGGGGCTGGTGCCACAGGCATAAGCTTGATTTGCCACACCATTGTGCTGGCCTCAACTTTTGTTTTTTAAAAGTGGGAAATTTGTATTCAGTAAATTCTTTGAACCTTTTTCCATGTGTCTATATACATAATTTTATTTTTTAAAAAATTGAAATAAATCTTGTAATATGGAATGAATTATTAAAGTATGCAAGAGGGATTTTTAGCTCAGAAAATTGGAACTCCTGCATGCAAAATATCTTTAATAGTGTCCTTGTTAAGGAAGCAGCATTTAGTCTAGTGGAAAATACACTGGTCAATATGCCTGTGTCTCACATCCTGGTTCCTGGCTTGGGTCTTGAGCCCAGCTTCTGCTAACACAGGCTCAAGGAGGTAGTGGTAATGACTTAAGTTGCCAGGTTCTTGCCTTCTACACAGGAGCCCTGGGCTGAGTTCCTGGCTCCCTGCTCCAGCTGGGTCCAGTCCTGGCCATTGCAGGCATTTGGCGAAATGAATCTGTGTATGCAAAGGGCGTATGTGTGTATCTGTACAGGTGCGTGTGCACACGCCTGCCTCTCAAATACATTTTTTAAAGTTTATCAATACATATAATGGGAAGCTTATGTATGGATTCCAGAATTTTTTGGCACCAAGTTGAACTTACCTTTTATTTATACTTTTCCATGACCTTTATGAAGTGCCCTTATACATTTCAGTGGCATTTATTATATTCATATATAGTATAATCATTCCCCCTGTTCCAAAGCATTCCAGAAGTGACCTTTGTACCCATTAAGTGGCTACTCCCTATTCTACTTTCTCCCCAATCTGCTTTCTGCCTCAGTGGATTTACTTATTCTGGATGTTTCATATAAATGGAATCATTATAATATATGACCTTTTATGTCTGGGTACTTTTACTTAGTGCAATGTTTTTGAGGCTTATAATAATATGCTTTTCAGCTTTCAATCAGAAGCATGTACAATTTAAATGTTAAAATGAATCTGAGTGGGATTTTGGCCTAACATATAAACTCGGTTTATTTTTCTTTGTAAAGGTACTTGGAGGTTTTGAAATCTCCTGTTGCCACGGTGGTTGCCATTTACAGAGTGTTCACAAAATTTATTGGATGATCATAGCGGCCCAGTGAAATAGACAGGGCAAGTGTTAAAAAGCGCATCGTGCAGTTCTGATAGTACAGCTCAACACTATGGCTAACAGTAAAGGCACATAGTGTATTTTGAGTGCTTTCCCAGGCCACAAGCAGGGAGCTGGATGGGAAGTGGAGCTCCTGGAACAAGAACCAGCACCCATAAGGGATCCCGGTGCGTTCAAGGCGAGGACTTTAGCTGCTAGGTTTTATTTATTTTAATTACTTTCTTTTTTATAAGATTTATTTATCTTTATTGCTAAGTTGGATATACAGAGAGGAGGAGAGACAGAGGGGGAAGATCTGTCCAATGATTCACTTCCCAAGTAAGCACAACAGCTGCTGTTATTTCAGTCTGGAGCCAGGAGCCAGGAACTTCCTCCAGGTCTACCCCGCAGGTATAGGGTCGCAAGGCTTGGGGCCATCCTAACTGCTTTCCCAGGCCACAAGCAGGAAACTGGATGGGAAGTGGAGCTGCTGGGATTAGAACTGGTGCCCATGTGGGATCCCAGCAAAAATACTCTCTTTCCTCTTATCAAATTATTGTTGGCTCATGGACTATATGGTGGCATCATTTTCCCCAAGATACTTTTGTATCTCCTGCTTGTCACCCATGTGTTGGTTATACGGTGGCATGCTTTTTTCATGGAGCTGTATTTTGTTGTTGTTGTTGTTGTTGTTGTTGTTGTTGAGGCTGCTGTTCTAGCTCACACCAGTTGTTGACCTTGTCTCATGGTTTCTCAATTATGGAAATGTACAGTGATGGGGTACTGAGGGCTAGTGTATCCAGATGTGGGTGTATAATGCAACATTTATCAATGCAGCCAGATGTAAGATGGTGAAGCACAAGTGGCACAATCGGTTAGTGTGTGGAACTTATACAGATGAAAGATGAATTCCCAAAGAAACTGCTGGACAGGTGTAGACAATGGGATACTGTACTGTCTGCATTTGTCTGTTCCAGCAATGTTCAGATACACTTAAGTAAGAGACTGATGGAATTATAATTCCTCATGAAGAATTATACCACTGTAGTAAAATGCGGAAAATCTGCCACAGGGTGGGACTTTGGAGGGAAATTCCAGTCTGTATGAAATTGTAACACATAATTCACATATTCAAAATGTAATTTATATATATATGTATATAAATATGAAAAAAGAACTAAAATGCTCGATCTGCCTTTAATATCCTATGTTAATTCACAATGGCTCAGGAGAGCAGACAAATCTTCCGCCTTCTTAGAATGTGTGAGGAAGAAGTCTAGTATAATACATGAAGGTTGAAATGGGTATTTTACAGACTCCAGACTCAAATCTGCATTTGACATTAGCAAAAAGTACAAAGACATACAGTGGGATCCAAGAGCGATCCTGACAGCCTCTTAACAGGAGGTCATATGCACAGAGT
>NW_024465515.1:0-1304 GCF_017591425.1 Ochotona curzoniae
AGAAGTGAGTGGACTAGAATTAGGGATCGTACTAGAACACAACAGCAGGCGTTGTAGGAGGGTAAGGTATGCCAAAGAGCAGAATAAAGAAAAGGAGGACTAGAAACCTGTTCATTGAGTGAAAGATCTTGGTACAACTGCATCTTTAAGACAGTAAACCACCACCTGAAGAGTACTGCCAACTACGGTTCCTTTTCCTTCAGGGAATCAGGAAAGTTGAACATGACTTTTTGGTGAATAGGCAATTCATACAAAAGGAAAATGTTCTTGATTGTCTCCAAACCATGGAGGAAGTATGTGGAGGAGTTCTATAAATCCCATCACTCCCTAGCATAACTTAAACAATTGCCCTTCCCTTATGTTGTATTGAAAATCTTTAAGAAGTATGTGGTGGGTGGGCCTGGCATGGTAGCCTAGTGGCTAAAATCCTCATCTTGCATGAGCCAAGATCCCATATGGGCACCGATTCTAATCTCAGCGGCTCTGCTTCCCATCCAACTACCTGCCTGTGGTCTGGGAAAGCAGTCAATGATAGTCCAAAGCCTTGGGACCCTGCACCCGTGTGGGAGACCCAGAAGAAGTTCCTGGCTTTTGGCTTTGGATTGGCTCAGTTCCGGCTGTTGTGGCTGCTTGGGGAGTGAATTAGCGGATGGAAGATCTTTTTTTTTTGTATATTTCATGTTCTAATAAAAATAAATAAATCTTAAAGAAAGGAAGTATGTGAGAAGCCTGCATGGCAGGAGAGCAAGCTAGTCCTCTGTCCGCTAGTGCCAGCATCCCATATGGGTGCACGTTTATGGCCCTGCTGCTGTACTTCAAATTGATGTCTCTGTTTATGGCTTGAGAGGGCAATGGAGAATGGCTTAAATCCTTGGACTTATGCATCCATATGAGAGCTTGGCAAGAATCTTCTGACTCCCAGCTGCAGATGAACCGCAGTGTGGAGATTCGTAAGAATTCTGAAAATAGATATATCGAAAGACCTGAATGAAACTAAATTGGCACATGGAAGTTTACTGTAGCTCAGTTCCCAACAGTCAAGATATGGAATCAACACATATGTGCTCATCAACTGATGAATAAAGAAAATGTAATATATATACATTATGAGATACTACTCAGACATGAAGAATAAAATCCTATGTTTCCTGACAAAAATGGAAACCTTATGCTCAGTGGAATAAGTCAGATTCAAGGCAAATGTTCTGATACATAGTAGTTAATATAGAATAAAAATGTGTACAAGTGAAATGAATGTCTTTGGATTTGATAGTTTCAGTCCTTGTTTATACACCTGTAGAACT
>NW_024465516.1:0-666 GCF_017591425.1 Ochotona curzoniae
AGTTGCCATTCACCCACACACTCAGTTCCCCAGGGATCACATACACTTTCAGGCATATGTGCTGCCAGAGCCATCATGTTGCATGGTAGCTGAAAATGGCTTGGGCGCTGAACTTGTCTCTGGATGTGGAGTTGTTAGCGCCTGGACTGAGGATCTGCATCCTTGTTTTGTGTGGGTGCTCAACATGCTTGATTGCATCATCCTGGGCTCCATGGACATTGGACAAGAAGTGACCAAACAGGGTTTCCCTCTAGATCTGCTCGACAAGCTGATGGTATGTGAAGTGAATGAGCCAAGTGGAGTCGTTTTGGCACTGGAAGACCTGTGCTGGCCAATTCGTAAGTTGCCATTCACCCACACACTCAGTTCCCCAGGGATCACATACACTTTCAGGCATATGTGCTGCCAGAGCCATCATGTTGCATGGTAGCTGAAAATGGCTTGGGCGCTGAACTTGTCTCTGGATGTGGAGTTGTTAGCGCCTGGACTGAGGATCTGCATCCTTGTTTTGTGTGGGTGCTCAACATGCTTGATTGCATCATCCTGGGCTCCATGGACATTGGACAAGAAGTGACCAAACAGGGTTTCCTCTAGATTGCTCGACAAGCTGATGGTATGTGAAGTGAATGAGCCAAGTGGAGTCGTTTTGGCACTGGAAGACCTGCT
>NW_024465517.1:0-15644 GCF_017591425.1 Ochotona curzoniae
AGCATCGGCCCTTGTGCTCACTTGGGGAGTGAATCATCGGACGGAAGATCTTCCTCTCTGTCTCTCCTCTCTGTATATCCGCCTTTCATTTATTGGAAAGTCAGATATACAAAGAGGAGGAGAGACAGAGAGGAAGATCTTCTGTCTGATGACTCACTCCCCAAGTGAGCCCAACGGCTGATGCTATGCCAATCCAAAGCCAGGAGCCTCTTCTGGGTCTCCCACGTGGGTGCAGGTTCCCAAAGCTTTGGGCCGTCCTCGACTGCTTTCCCGGGCCACAGGCAGGGAGCTGGAAGGGAAGCGGGGCTGCCGGGATTAGAACCGGCGCCCATATGGGATCCTGGGCGTGCAAGGCGAGGACCTTACCCACTTGCGCCCAATAAATAAATCTTAAAAAAAAAAAAAAAGAAAAAGAAAAATGTAGAAAAGTTGTTTGAATTGCAAAATCGCACTATGCATTAAAGTGTTGAGGTCAGTAATAGTCACACATTTACTATCAGAACACTTTTTCATTGTCATGTAATTCTGAAGTGTTAATAATTCCCTGATTTCACACAACGGCTGGGCTTCAAAATGACTCTCGCCTATCATTGTTAGATCTTCTTTTTTGTTAAAGATTTATATTTATTTTTGAAAGTAGGATATGCAGAGAGAAGGAGAGACAGAGACGAAGATCTTCCATCTGATTATTCATTCCCCAAGTGGCTGCCACAGCCAGTGCTGAGCTGATCCAAGGCCAGGAGCCAGGATCCTTCAACGAGTCTTCCAAATAGATGCAGGGTTCCAAGGCCACGGGCCAGCCTCAACTGCTTTCGTAGGTCACAAGCAGGGAGTTAGATGGGAAAAAGGGCTACCAAGATGGGATTCTGGCGAGTGTAAGGCAAGGACAATTGCCACTAGGCTATTGCGCCAGGCCCTGGATATTCTTTTATATACTGTGGTATGAAGTAATTAACTAGCAGATACAAACATCTTACCATGTGCATATAGATGGAAACACTGAAATGTGCATCTTTCCTGAAGTATCTCCGGAAACATTGAGCATATTTTTTGCTTTTTTTTTTTTTAGCTCTCTTCTTATATAAAAATCAAATAAAATTATCTGTACCTCTTTAGCCATTCACCGCCCACTGTTATTTGCTATTTTTAACCATGAGAAGATACAAAGAATCACCGTCCTTCATGGACAATGAGAATCACTGTCGCCATCCTGCTGGACTCTGACCCTCCATTTATTCAGGTTGGCTTTGTTTCTGGCCGCAAATCTTATGGAATTCATTAAAACAGAATTAATGTAAGTGTTTTTCATTGTTCTAAAATCATTTACACAAAGTGAGCAAATTTCCTGTATCTCATACACACATAGTGCACTATAGTGATAATTCTGCCTCTTCTCCCTCCTCCTTCCTTTCCTGTTTTTCTTTAATTCTTTTATAATGTATAACTCTGGGTTTACAAGTTTACAATTATAAACTTAGCATGCCACTAAGTAAAAATTCAGCAAGTATTAAAAAACAAACATTGATCCGAAGGAATATAGACAAGGGCAAAAAAAATCAAATCTGAAAGTTTCAAATTTCATTCATACATTTTGGGTGTTCTGTTTACCAATTGCCACAGATCAGAAAAACAAACAAACAGACAAAAAAAAAAAAAAACACTGCTGTCTGCCATTTTGGAACTGCCTTAATTCACCGAGTTAGTAGTTTCCAAATGAATTCATTTTGTTGTAAATACAGGATGTCAAAAAATTTTTTACAGCTGAATAGTATTTCATAGTGTCTATCACATTCTGGTCTAGTCATTGGTTGATTGGCAGCTGGGTTGCATGGTTAAAATACTTGGCACTTTGGCTCATTAGATACAGAATTGATGTCTAGTATCATCACTGACAAAAATGTCTTGAAGTTCTTGGCACACATATTGATAAGTAATGTGCATATGCTTATTTTTTTTTCTTTTAACTTGATTTTTCTCTAAGTTTTGAAGTCTTCCGAAATTAACTTACTGTGCTTAGAGTTATGAAAATCTTCATGCTAAGATATCATATATAATCAAATAATGTCATTAGGCTTCTTTCGCTCACATTTTTATGTGCTTGCTTTTATTTTGTTTGAAATCATTTCTGATCAAAAAACATAGAAGAAACATTGTTCAATAGAGTAATATTCTTCCTATTTCGTGAAGGTAATTACAGTTCTTTCCAAATTTATTCATTGTAACTGAAATCAATAAAATTGACTATGATTCTGTTCTCCAAAATACTTTTCAGAGAAATCTAATGCAAGATTTTTGAATTTCTGCAGAACCAACGTTGATGGTTTTCAGCTCTTATGTAACAGCAAAGGCAATTTTGACTTTCAGTTTTTCCTCTGAATTAGAGGAAATTACATCCATTTGGTTAGGGGTTTCATTATTGTACACAAAACAGGAGCAACTGTCTTATTTTTGCGAAGGAAGGAAAGTTAGCTGGTTTTAATGCATGCAACTTTTTTTGTTTGTTTCTTTACAAACCACTTGATTGGAAATGAAATCAAGAGTTACAAGCAGGAAATAAATTATAATGTAACACTATTTAGTACAAAGTCATATATAAAAATATGGTGGAGAAAAAGTGAAGAAAGAGCTAAGTCATGACCAGAAACATTTCCAGCAACACTATGTTTTCACCAACACTAGCAATAAAAATGTTACTATTTTTTGGCCAAATACATGCTGTAAACCTTTATAGCATGGTATTTAATGCATTTTATTTTAAGCGTTTACTTTAGATTTATTTGAAAGAGAGACTGAGTGGTAAAGATAAATATAGGCTGAGCTTCCACCTGCTAATTCATTTCCCGGATGCTTCCCTCAGCTTAAGTTGGACGGGCATGAAACCGGAAGACAGGAACACAGTTGTCACATGGGTGACAGGGACCCAAATACTTGAACTGTTTTTACCTGCTGTCTTCCAGGATATGCCCAACACGGAGGTTTAGTTGAAAGCACATCTAGGACTTGAACCCGAGAACTCCAAAAAGGGCTATGAGTGACTCACATGGTAACTTAACCTGCTGTGCCAAATGTCAAATTCTTTAATTCATTTTTAATGACTATTTTAAATAAGTGTTTCTAATTTAATCGTTAAAGTGATGCTATTTATTCACCTGCTTATCTTCTTCTACATGGTTTTGCTTCATTAGTATCAATAATACTTACTTCCTTTCAAATTCAAAAAAATCAATATAGCTCATAATTTAGTATTAAAAGTGGCAGCTCTAATTTCTTTACACTTCTGACTTAGAGAATATACATGTAATACGACTGGTATGCAGCAAGGATTAAGTAATTTTTATTTTCCGCTAAAGATTATTAATATGAAACATAGTTTATATCAATATGCACATCAGTATTCGCCAGCATACAGAATATTAACAGTCTTACATAAAGAAACTTTTGCGGCATCAATAAAGAGTGCCAAAGGAATCATGTATATTAGCAAGCAAGATACAATTTTTATATTTTCATGAATAAGGTTTAAAACTTTCATGACTAAGAGGAAATATTTATGAATTAAATTTTTGTCAGAGAATATCAAGAGTTTCATTAAGTTTAAAAATATCAAAGTAAACGATTTAGCTTTTCTCTTACGAGAATCTAGCAAATACTGGAAATTGTTAGATTTGGTGAGAATTAAAATACCTTACTGAAATAATTAATTGTATTTCTGTACGTTCCCAAGATGGCAGAAAATTATATCCCAGGAGAGCATGCAATCTAAAAACCATAAATACAAGGCCATTTTCCCTCTATCACATATACTTAGTAAATATACATTTATTATGCCTAAATAATGATTCGTTTTAACGAATATGTTATGTTTTGACATATGATACATTAAAAGTTCTCTTTGTTACTGTAAGATTTAATTTCCAAAGAGTTATTTTGCTAAGGACACAGAGTCTTTTAACTATGTCACTCTTTGGCATGGTTATAAAATCCATCTGCAGCTTGAGATGATATGTGTTATGCTGTATTCAGAGTGGAAAGACATCTGAATGTGTCCGCTTTCATGTTAGATATTCCAAGAAATATCTATGGTTTCCTGGCTTGAAGAGTTTGGGGGTAGGTATAAACATGTTAATTGGAGTTTAGGTACTGTAACAGTTAACATTTGTGTGTAAACATGACTGTGTCTTGGGGGATCCCAGATATTTGGTCAGACATTACAATGGAAACGTCTACGATAACGGTTTTGAACGATATTGACATTTGAGCTGGTAGACGAAAAAGAGATGGTAGACCAGTTGAAACTCTTCAATGGCTGTTATGGCTTTCAAAATGAAACCAAATTCTTCCCAATAGTGCACTAACACATATTGCCTCTCCCTTGATCTATCAACCGGTTTCTACACCCTGACTTCAGCTCCTTGTCTCTTGAGCTGAAACACAGCTTCCTCTTCTGTTACTTGTCTTAACTGAACTTGGCTGACCACTTTCCTGAAGTATTCAACTGAATCACTTCTTCTGGGCCTCTTGCTAGAAATTCTATCCTCCCCAAGTTCCAACTCAATGATAACAGCACCTTAATGACATGAATCACGGTTCTTCAGAGTAATAGAGCCAACAATATGTATACACATATGTAGAAAGAGAGTTATTGCAAGACACTGAATCATAAATAAACAGAAGGCTCACACTCCAAAATTCTGCAGTGAATAAGCTGGAGAACCAAACAAGCCCATGGGGTAGATTCCATTGTGAAAGTAAACAGACTCAAAACCTATGATGAAATTACAGTTTGAATTCAAAGTCTGGAGATCTTTCATTACTGATCACGTGATTGGACAGGTAGAACTCCCTCTTACTTACACAGGCTAATATTTTTGTTTTACTCAACTTTTCAACCATGTAGGAGAAGGCTAGACACACTTAATTACAAGAAATCAAGATTGAAAAATAATAATAATTTACATGTAATGAAGTTTTACTTCTGCCACTCAGGTAGGAAGCTCAGAAATCTGCATTCCAGAACTATATTGACTTCTGTGCTGTTATATCAGTAAAGAACCCAGATTTCTTCAATCTTCTCATTTCCCAATTTTTTGCAGCCTTTATCTTCCAGCAGCTTCCATCTTTAGGACAATACCCAGCTGCAACATGACCAATAGAATCGAAATTATCACGCACACCTGTGATTTAGAGAGGAAAGAGGCAGATCAGAAGCCAGTTCTTGGTCAGATTCTAGAACTTTCTTCCAAATCTATCATCTTTTAATTATATCTTATGAGAAAGATCTAATTGTGTGAAAGACCAGAGAACATAGCTATTTAGCTATACAATTTGATAAACGGAATACAATTTGGATTTTTTTTTCTTACTAAAAATAAAAACAGGGATATTAGCTACTCAATGTCTATCTACACCGAAAGCACATTAAGTAACAAAATCAAGAAGGTGTTCCAAAGGTACATTACAAAAACAGTTTCAAAGTAGTTTTGCTCTTGTCAGGTAGGGCTAATTTAGAGTTGTAGAACTGACAATTGATTTTTTTTGCAAAAGGAAAACAAATATGTATGAAGTGAAGCAATCATTTAAAGGCTTTTGATATGGTCAAAAGTACTGCCTCTCTGCTGAGTCTTTCTCCAAATCCATCATAAGGGATTACTGCAATTAGCAGTGCAGGGTCAAACTAAACTATGTGTGCAATTTTACATTCTACTCAACTGACCCACTTCTATTCCACATTCATAAATACATAATATGTTATGGTAAATGCCCTTGTAATTTTCCAGATACCATGTCACCAGAAACACTTTGAATAATACATCGTAGTATGAAGACAAATATTGAAAAGTCAAATGTAGGGTTGTTTGGTAATTTTATTTGATTTTAGCCAAGAAAATAAATTTATTACAAGGAAATGTATCTACCTGTTTTCTTCTAATATATAATATATGATATATAATATATAACATATAATATATACTAAATAATATGTAATATATAATATATAGTATATGATATATAATATATAATAAACCATATAACATGTATCATATAATTTATAATACATAATATATAATATTTAATATATAATATATACCAATCTCCTAGTGAAACAGGGTGACACTGTGGAAACAGTATGAACTTTGATGTTGATAAATATCCTTGTTGATTCCATTTAACCTCATCATTTACAAGTATTTTGAACAAGTGTTTTGAACAAGTTGTGTGAGCTCTCTGAGCTGCACCTTCTAATAGTCCTTAATTATAAATGTGTGATCTAAGTGTATAAAAATAAAACATAATGTAAAAAAAGCTATGTAAGAGATTCATCTTTGGTTGTAAAGTTGTTATAAAATGACTACTGCTTAAGTTTATGACTTAAATGCAAATTTTACGTATTAAATTGAGTTGCAAATTTATAATGAAAATCTCTGATACTCACATGAGAGCAAATATTTGAAAATGTATTTTAAAATAAGGTTACCTGCACTTTAATCACTTTGGATTCTAGATGTTTGTGACAACATAAATAAACAGCTGAATATCTGCCATTAACTGGCATTGGTTTCTATCTTATTTACTCTCTGGATGATAAAATGTAACAATAACTGTTACATTGAAATATGAAAACATTTAAATCTATTAAAAGTGGCTGTCATTAAGCTGGTATAGTTCCTCATCATTGGGCATTATTTAAACTGATTCTAAGAAGTAACTGGCGATTTTTCCAACTCCTGAGCTGTGAGTGGAGAAGCAGCCAACTTGAGTTTTGCCACCTCCATGTTTCATTGATGACCACATTTGTATTTAAATCCTCATCCATAATTGAAGACGGGTCTTAGCTACTTTGCTTGTGTATGTTTAAAGATCTTGTTACGCTAACAAGACACCAAGTCACTTCATGGAAAGCCTAACAGAGACATCTGGTCCCTCAAAAGGAGTCAATATTTTTTTTCCTTTCGGTTGTATTTCATAAAAATGAATTAACACAGTAATAAACGATTAGAACTAAGACGATCCAGAGAGATTATCACTGGCCAAGAGCACGTGTGCACACGAGTTCCCAAGCAAATGCTTTGCAAACTTCATGGTTGATTCTACGGAATGGATAAGCCTAACAAAATCTTCAGTATGACTTATTTAGGGATTGTCTAGCTTCATACGTGAATCAGCAGCCTCCTACAAGTCATTCTTCCTGTGTTAATTCCAGGTTATGCAAATCCCAGGAATTGGAACTTCTTTTTACATCGCCAATAAAGCTGCTGAGGAGCACAAGTAACAGTTGTACCACTTCTCGATTCAGCATCTTCTCTTGGATGGAGTCAAGGCATTGAACAATTGCAACTAATTTTCGTTGTCTTGTGAGGACTAGCAAGTCTGGATAGCACACAGTATCTATGAACTGAATTCATCCTCAAGTTAGGCAATGCAAAACAATGAAAACAACAAAAACAGAACATTTAGAATGTGTTGCCGCTGTATCTTGGAACACAGCAACTCCTGCTTAAAGATATATTAAAAGTTTTATAATGCATGTACTATAGATGTATATGTAATACATATGCTATACTATCCTACATACATATATATTATCCCAATTGTGCTATAAAATACAGCTTCATGTCTTACTTGTCAAATCGTAACTTGCATAACTGAAACGTGTTGTGAAATAGCTGTGATACTTGATGTAATAAGCAGTGCAACTGAACAAAGCAGAAAACCATGACCTGTGACAGACTGACAGGGTAACTCGCCTGTGCCCTCAAACGAAATAGCTCCTGGTGAAAAAAGATCACAAAAAACAAAGATGATCCAGTGGATTTAAGGGAGGAAATAAATTTCCCGATATATGAGTACAGACACGTAGGGATTGGCATACCTAGAATCTCCTTTGTTCAGAGCCTCCCACACCATACCTGCAAATGTGGAGAGTAATCAGAGATTAAGACTTCTACTGTCAGGATATATTTAATAGTTTCATAGGGGTGCATGTTTTATTAAGAAGTAGAGATGAATAATACAATGTATGTTTACCTCTCTATTATACAGTTTGTTCAGTTCCGCTATAGTTAATGTAGTTGCTGGACTTCCTGCCATGGTCTATACCGACAATGTCAGGAGACACTTAAATAGCAGAATGAACATAAACTGTTTTTGAAGGACTCTACTATTGTAATCGAATAGAAGAAATCAGGGGAAGGGGAGTTGGGAAAGTGGTGGAGAAATCCCTAAGCCTATGTAGCCATATCAATTAATGAATTAATTAGTACAAAAGAAAAATAATCCTAACATGTATGGAAAGCACAAATTTTTTATTTAGTCCATAGTAAGTCATTTCTATGTTGGCTGATATTCCAAGTCTGGAAGCCAAATTTTGTATTTGCTTCTAAAATGACCGGAGATGATTGAAGATTAAACGTGGCTACACTGAAATACAGAACAGCTCATCAACAAGATCATTCCAGGAAGAAGCCGTCGTACACCATCGATGTTTTGGGACTGGATCAAATATCAAAATGCAGAACTTGTGGGTATGAATTATGCATTAGAGAAAGATGTGTACAAGAATGGTTTGCTAAATAGGATCACTTCAGAAAGAGTCTTAGGAATAATAGAAAGTACACAGTAGATGGAAAACATTAAATGGGTAAGTAACTAACATGGTAAACAGAAAATGAGATCACCAGTTTTAGGATGGCAGATAAATGGGCATGTTTTGGTGGTTCTCTGACCATACCCAGGAATAAGCATCAGAGCGTCTGACTGGCTTTCCCAAATCATCCAATCTGTGCTCTGTATTGAAACTTTTTGGAATACTTCTGTAATTCTTGGGAATCTGAAATAGCTGCCCCTATTCCCTCATGATGCAGTTTTGTGACCCCGATTCCAGTCCTATTCATCCTAATAATTAAACGAGTTGTATATGCATTTTATTTTTAAAGACTTTTTAAAATTTGAGAGTCACATTTATAGGGAGAGAGGGAGGAATGGACAGAAACAGTCCATCTCGTAGTTAACTTCCGGCAGTCACATGGACAAAAGTAGGGTAGAAATGAAGAGCCAAAGGCTTCATCTGGGTCTCCATGTAAATGACAGGACCCCAAACGCTTGGACCATCTTCCATTGCCTTTCTCAGGCTATTTATTAGCTGACAAGTAGGATGTGCAGCAGGCTGGGTATAAATGAGGTCCATCTCAAATGGAAGTAACACATTGTTGGATTTATCTGTGACAGACCTTGAAATGTTTTCTTTTTTCTTTTAAGATTTATTTATTTATTTATTTATTTTACAAAGTCAGATATACACAGAGGAGGAGACACAAGAGAGGAAAATCTTCCATCGACTGATTTACTCCCCCAAGTGACCCCAATGGCTGGAGCTATGCGGATCCAAAGCCAGGAGCCAGGAGCTCTTCTGGGTCTCCCAAGTGGGTGCAAGGTCCCAAAGGCTTTGGGCCGTCCTCAACTGCTTTCCCAGGGCACAAGTAGGGAGCTGGATGGGATCTGGAGCAGCTGGGATTAGAACTGGCACCCGTATGCTTATCCTGGCACATTCAAGGTGAGGAATTTAGCCACCAGACATTTTGGACACCATGCTGTGCCCAAAATATATTGTTGTTAATGGCAACTATGTCTGACCTTCTCAAACTCCTTATTCTAGAATATATGTTGGGTTTTTTTAACCCTTGCATTGACATCATCACATGGCTCTTGTTAAAATTCCCTGTAGATAACCAAGTGTTGCCTGACAGTCCATCTGCCTCTTTGGAGATTATTGCTAGCTATTGGATCTGCATTTAAATAGTAGGGTGACATCCTATTAATGACATTAATAGTAGGGTGACATTCTGCTCGATGCTAAAAGGTTTCGTGATGAAACAACAAGTTGTTCATTCAACGTCAGTCCTTATAATTATCCTCTGCAGAACAACACAAATTGTTTAACTGTATAGGTTTCCAGTGTTTCATTTTAGTCTGTGTAAACATCAGAATATTTTGAAGCATGATATTTTAACTGCGTGTTTGAATATTACAGTGGGTAGTTTTTTGGTATGATCCATGGCTTCTTGGTTAGATTCAGTAGACACCTGAGTTCAAACACATTTATCAAGCTTCTCTTTAGATTTGCAATTATATTTCATCCTGCCAGAAAATGATGTCTGTGTGTGTGTGCATTCATCCCCAGTTTCTACAGCTGAGCATTAACATCCCCACTTTACTCTGAGAAAAGGAAGAATGGTATGAAATAATCGCTTTGAAGGAAATGTCACCTTTTCTCGCAGCTCTACTCTGTGTGTTAACAAGCAACTGCCCAAAAACATTACAGTGTGTTGGACTCTCTTTGCAAAAATGTGTTGCTCGGTCAGATGCAAAACACCCTTGCTCTCGTGCTTTTCTATCATGCTGTGATTTTTTTTTGAAACAGAATATTCTAATTCAAGGCCAGGGTCATTGCTGCCGAAGGATATGATCCATCCGTTCTCATGCTTCATTGTTTCAATAAGAAATATTTATGGGCCTGATGTGGTAGCCTAGTGGTGAAAGCCCTCATTTTGCATTCCCTGGGATCCCTTGTGGTCATGGGTTACTATCCCAGCTTCTCCACTTCCCATCCAGCTCCCTGCTGGTGGCCTGGGAAAGCAGTCAAGGATGACCCCAAGCCTTGGGACGTTGCACCTGCGTGGGAGACCCAGAAAAAACACCTGATTTCAGAAACGCTAAGCTCCGGCCACTACAGCCACTCAGGGAGTGAAACACTAAATGGAGGATCTTTCTCTTTGTCTCTTTTCCCCTCTGTAAATCTGACTTTCCAATAAAAATAAGTAAATACATACATCAAAAAATAATGTATTTAAAAGTTCCAAGACAGCAAAATATTAGATCGTAAAACACCTTCTGAATAGTATGCTGGGTCTAACTTGTAGGAGGATGCAGCTGGGTATTCATGTCTTGTCCAGTAGACTACTGGCTCATACAAGCTATCTTCATATTTAAGCAAATTTTGAAAAATATAACCTACTTGTTTAAACCATGAGTGATGGCTTAGATGTATCTTAAGCATATACGTATTTTGCAAGTTAGCTGCCTTTTCATTGAGGTCGAAGTGTTCGAATTTTACGAGTAAATGATTTAGTGGTGCCAGGTGCAGTGATATTTTATCATAAAGAAGATATGTTTTCCACATTTGATGCAATTATTTTTATGAAATTTGAAGAAAGCTGAAGTATAAATATTAAACATAAATTAAATCTGAGCACTTTATTTTTTTATAATCCTCACCCGGTTTTGATGATTGGCCCTATTTAAGTATGCACCACCTGGAATACAGCAATACATCTACAACTTGACAAACATAATTAGAAGTCTTATTTTATTAGTCCCACCTGTCTTTAGACAGTGAATTGCTTCATTTACTAAAAAACAATCTGAATTGATTTATGCAGCTTGTTCCAAGGTATCTCTTAAAATATTTGTGCTTTAGTCTCATCATTTTGGTTATATTACAAAATCAGAGAGAAACATGCAGAATTTACCTTTATAATTCACTAACTCAGCATTAATGTTCAGTTCTAGTCAAGTGCTAAGAATTCGAGATTTTATCCCACTTTTACACTAACAAGTTTTCATGTCATGGTTTTACAGTTTTTGGCAGAACACGTGGTACTTCTGGGTAGAAGACAAAGGACCTTGTTTCTTACAGCACAACAAGTTTCATGGTTTCCCGGTCTCAGTTATTTTTGACTTGATAGCCCATAGAAGCACGTGCAGGGCCCTGGTGTAGGCAGCCTATGCATCCATTTCACAGCACAGATGAACAAACCGAAACAGCCTACTCAAGTATTTCCTAGAGCAAATTGCCTACACCTGTTTCAGAAGGGATATACCATTTTTGTTTCACTGGAAAGTGAACCTGGCTGCCTACATTTTAGGAATATGCCACTAAGATTGTCTTCCACAGCTGTTCCCTTTGCAAACATCCCGAAAACATCGGTGGAACAAAAGAAAGTAATGTGTCTGCTTGCAAAATCAGCACAAATCACAGATTCTCAGAGAATGATGCTAAAGACTTTGTTCCTGATAAAGTCTGAATTTTTTAAGATATGTTGAGTGAATTAATACATCCGCATATGAATGTTTGCATATATGTTTCATATGTATGTATGATGTATATATTATTTAAAATATATTTAGATACACTGGGGGAATAAATATATAAGGAAACAATGGCTGAAATACACATTAAAATTAACATCTTTCTGTAAATATCTGGGACAAACAAATCAGGTATTCATAAAACTACCTCTGAATAAATAGGTCCAAAACACTCATACTTGGTCAATGCCTGCCTATTCAGCTATTCTGCTTCCTGATTTCCCAACCGGAGACTGTCAAATGTGTCCCCTAAACAATCACATAGATGTTCTGTGTTGAGTTTGCCTCTCGCTTCTCCATGCCAACATCTTCACATTAGCCACACTTGAAGCATTTTCTTCTTTTACACCAAACTTTCCCACGAGCCTGCCTGCCTTGAGTCTGTGTCAAACAAAAGTGGTAAGGTTGCGCCCCTGTTTTGGGCATCTTTTGATAATCTATGAGTTTTTCAAATATGTACACAATATACATAATTAATGTTTGTAAACATTAGAACCAGATCCAATAGCAGCTTAAGTTAAATAAATTGAATTGATAAATTGTAATTATTCACATTGACATGTTTAAAAGGTCTGACTTCTAATAAGGAAAAGTAACTAATGTAACCAACATAAATCTTTGTAGATTTTTCTATAGGTTTGGTGTAGTTTGAGGTCTTGGCATTAATCAACAATGGTAAAAGAAGCATGTCTTCTTAAATCATAGATTCTCCCTGTAGATACACATAAAAGCCCTGTAGCCAGAAATATCACTACAGATGGTATGTAAAAATATCCATACCTCATGCATATTTAAATCTATTCAAATTTGAATTACTTATGACCCTACAAACTACAAAACAGTTTAGATGAGATAGTATTCTATGCTATGTTCTTTAGAGCTAAAAGAGAAGCACTTGAGCAAGCAGCAGCTGATCTTCCCAACATGGGTGTTTTGGTTGAAAAATAAAGAGTTCTTTTAAACAGTAAAAGCTCAAGAGTAAGATGCACCAAAATTTAATAGGAAGCCATTAGGTCGAGTAATGAAATTTAGGACAGAACCTGCCACTCTGTAATTTCGGTCATACTTTGCAGATACTAGCTTGGCAAGCTTAGCAGAATTAGTGTGACACTCCCATCCTGTAAATATGACTGACGGGAAGGAAGAGACACGTGGCTGAATATTGACATTCTTGCTTCTAGTTTTCTCTCTTTACTGTAACAATTTCTCTGGAGATTTTATATGCAAAAATAGGATTAACTCTGTTAAGCAAAAATTCAGGAAGATAGAAAATTCGCTCTCTGCTTCTATCACAAACAATAATAATAACAAAAAATGCATGAGAAAATAAAACTAATAAAATTATTTGGCTAACGGTAGACTCACAATAATGCCGATTCTAGCTATGAATTGACAAATGGAATGAGAGGACAGATAAAGGAGACTTTTGCTCTGGGTTCAGAAAAAAATTCAAATAGAGCTTAGACATAAATCAAGATTACAAACCTCCTGAAGATGTAAGATAAAGAGCTGGGAGTGGACCTGATAAGGCAGTTGTGGACACACTTCTGCTAGGCTGCAGCCTTCAGCGGGGTATACAACAGCAGGCTGGTCCAGGTGGCAGCACCCATTTCCATTTATTTGAGCTGGGTCTCAGGGTGGCTTAGGCTGAGTTCAACCACAGTACACATGGGTATATACAAGAGTCTGCTGGGATGTGGGAAAGACCTGGCTAGGCTGCAGCACATGCTGGCACTCACAAAAAACAGTGCTGGTGGCAGGCGTGGTGAGAGTTCCTGGGAATCACCCCACAGTAGCCTGAGATATTCACTGGTATGTGAAGACGTGGTTTGTGACAGGGTGAGCTGAGCTAGGCTGCAGCACCCATCAGTACACATCACACATGCGGCTGGGGTGGAACTGAACAGGCGGTTGCATCTACTCAATATGTGTGCTGTCTGGTGGAGGTGACAGATTGAATCTGACCCTATACTAGTTGGTGCACACACGAATCTAGTCTGAAGTCACCCCGGGTGATTTTTCTTGGGGGACTCCCCAGTTAGATTTTGGACTTCACACATGCTTAGCACCTGCTTTTTGGCAAGCACACCAAAATCAATCCTTGGAGAAAAAAGTCTCTTTAGTAACTGGTGTTGGGAAAATTGAATGTACATGTGCAGAGGCATGAAACAAGACCACCACCTTACACCTTGTATCAAAATCAATTTTAAATTGATCCAGAGGGCCCGGCGCGGTGGCGCAAGTGGTTAAAGGTCCTCGCCTTGCACGCCCAGGATCCCATATGGGCGCCGGTTCTAATCCCAGCAGCCCCGCTTCCCTTCCAGCTCCCTGCCTGTGGCCTGGGAAAGCAGTCCAGGACGGCCCAAAGCTTTGGGAACCTGCACCCGCGTGGGAGACCTGGAAGAGGCTCCTGGCTTCGGATTGGCATAGTATCGACCGTTGCGCTCACTTGGGGAGTGAATCATCAGACGGAAGATCTTCCTCTCTGTCTCTCCTCTCTCTGTATATCCGCCTTTCCAATGAAAAAATAATAAAAATAAATCTTTAAATTGATCCAGAATATGAACCTCTGATCTGAATCTTTCAAACTACTAAAGGGAAACCTTGAGGACACACTGAAAGGCAGTCAAAGACTTGGAAATAACCCAGAAACACAGGTAATTAGAACAAAAATAAGCAAATGTAATTGTACCAGGCTATGAAATGTGTCTGCGCTACAAAGGAAAAAGTCAACAAGGTGAAGTGGCAGCCAACAGAATGCGATAAAAGTAATTGCAAACTATTCAACTGATACAGGATTAATATCCACTATTTGTAAAGAGCCCAAATAAATCGAACATTCCAAGTGAGGAAGGGGCAAGCAACATGAAAAAGGAATTTTTCAAAGAATGAAATTCCAATGGACAAGACATAAAAAAAAAAATGCTCATGATTACTGGCCTTCAATGAAATGCAAATAAAAAGCAATGTCGTTTTGCCTGACCTCAGTTAGAATGGGTAGTATACAGAAATTAAAAAACAATAAATTTTTATGAACAAAAATGTACCCCAATCCACTGTTGGTGGAAATGCTAACTGGTGTAACCACCATGGAGAACAGTATGGAGATTCCTAAGATATATGAAAATTGAGTTATTACCTGACCTAGTCAACCTATGCCTTCCTGGGAATCTATTCAAATGCAATAAAATCAGTATGTGGAGATTAATCTATATTTAATGTTTATACAAGTCCAATTAACAATAACTACCCAATCACTCATTTTACCCACCAGTTAATTACTGAATAAACAAAATGTGATATTTATATTCAGCCATAAAAAAAATGAAGTCTTGTCTTTTGCAACTCAGTGGATGCAATCGGAATCCAGTATGCTTAAAGAAAAAAGGCAGTTCCAAAAAGACAAATAAGCTATGTTTTTGCTGATCTATGATAATGGACACACTGATTGCAAAAAAAAAAAATAATAAAATGTCCATATCAGGTAAGATTGGTATTCT
>NW_024465518.1:0-2012 GCF_017591425.1 Ochotona curzoniae
CTGCTAGAATACTGACATGGGCCTCCTAGATAGCTTCTAAAGGGGGCAAAAGCCTGGGAACGTGGGGAAGCTGTTGAGTGTGGGTCTCCCTGTGAAGTGTGAGCAGGCTGCTTCCCAGAGCTCATTCTCTATCACGTCCTGGTGCTTTGATTTCTAGTTTGTTCACTTCATGTCTGATCCACTACGAGTTGCATCTCTAGCCAGCCTGCCCCGCATGCCACTCCAGGCTCTTGAGGTTCTGCTGGTGTCCCCAGCAACCCTTACTTACATGCCAACCCTTCTCAGCCCAGCTGGGCTATGCTGGCCCACAGTGAGTCTCTAGCATGCGCCCTCCCACTAGCCCACTGCACCAGGGCCAGGTGTTCTCAGCCAACGCTCCATGTGCACACAGCTGCCCTCACTTGCTCCAAGACAGCTCTGCTGGCAACCCCTGTGCCAATTCTCAGCCCAGCCCATCACCCCACAGGCCAGTCTAGGGCTAGATCGTCTTTGCCACAGCAACCCGCCCCACAGCAGGTACACCCTGCTTGCTTGCCTGCTAGTGTTGGTCATGGCCAGGCTGTTAGGCTGCACCCACCCCCTGTCTACATCGCTGATGAGACTGTAACACACCTGCCTGGTCCACAGTTTTTTGGCATGGCCAATTGGCCACTTACTTCTTCAGACAGCTTCTTGCCCACCAGCTGCTGCCACGCTTGGGAGCCTGGGCTGGTCTCTGCCTCCCCTGCACCCACTCCCCACCCGACACAATGACCTCTTGTCCAGGATGGAGCCAGGCCTCCTGGGCCAGAGTACATGGACCCCAGCCTTCATGCACAACACTCTGCCTGCATTCCAACACCAGACCTCCTCACCCAGCACCTACACTTCCCCTAGCATTCCTGCCTTGTCCCCTGTTGCAGGGACAGGCTTGCTTGGAGAGAAACACCTTACCTCTTGCCCACCTGACCCTCTTTGCCATAGGTATCTCAAGAGCAGGAAGAATCAGGCAGTGCTTGCCACCTCTTTTGCACCTCTGACATGAGTCAGGATGGCCACTCGAGGGCCTTCCCAGCATGAACGGGCCCCCACTATCTTTGCCAGCTTGCCACCTTCTCCAGAGCCAAAGGGCCAGTCTGATGACCACTATATCTCTTTGCTTCCCACTGCTCCACTCTGGAGGGGTCAAGGTCCACTCTGCCCAAGACCCCAGCACACCTGCCCAGCTGCTCCACTTGTTGCAGTAGAATCAGGAGGGCTCTGCTAGTCACCTGGCACCTCAACAGGCTGCTTCCCAACCTGCCAGCCCATGCTAAGGTATGTTTGCTCTGCTAGCAGCCCATAGACCACGGCTGCACTTTTAGCTGCCTCTCCGTGTCCCAGTTTGACATATGTGTACTATATTTACAACCCTGCTCCCCTTAACCATACCCCTCTTACCTAGCTTGCCTGCAAGCCAGTCTAGGATCAGGTGGGTTCAACTGGTGCTCCACACACATCTAACTCTGCATCACCTTTGCCCTCTACTGCTGGTCTAGGACCAGGCCTGTTCAGACAGTACTTCACAGCCCTGAGCATGCATTCCATCTGCTCCAGGGCCACATCACGCAAGCCACCTAGGCCAGTGCAACCCTCAGCTCTTGCTCACAGTTCACTTAGCCCCACATGCTGCTTTGTCGGTATCCACATGTGCCACCAGTACACACACCGTGCATTCCAGGGCAAATGGGTCATGACAGTAAGGCCAGAGCCTAAGGCACCCACTGGCTGCAATTGCAGGGACAAGCTGGACAGGCAGGTGCACTATGAGTCCCCTCTCTACCTGCCATCTTTCATAGCCAAGACATCCTGGTTGGTGTCCCTGATCATGAAGCACTGTAGTCCCCCATTTTAGGGCCAGACCTAATTGCATGGAGGAGAGGGGAAAGAAGGGCAGCCAGTGATCCTGCTCCCTCAGCAGGCAGTGTGCTTGCCAGCCACTCCAGGGCTAGGCCCCTTCTGCCAGTGTCCCTGCAGCCCCAGCCTGTTACATT
>NW_024465519.1:0-7084 GCF_017591425.1 Ochotona curzoniae
AGAGCGAAGATGGCCGACGTAGGAGGAAGGCTGTGAGGGAGCGTCTAGTGAGAGAGGGATAGAACGCTACAGAAGCAGCAAAGAGGAACAGCAGGGAACCGCAGGGAGAGGTCCGTGAAGCTCCCTGGGACAGTGTGGAGCCAAAAAGATCCACACAACTCGGAAGAACAACGAGAACGGAGCAGGACAAAGTCAGAGAAACCGACATCCCACTCTAGACCTGCTGAGTCACTTTTGAAAACGGCCTGACGGGAGACGCGGCCAGCTCGGAGGCAGGGAGATCAGGGGGATCGTCGCTGGCGGGAGGCCTTCGGCAGCGGTGGAGGCAGACTGCAGCAGCCGGACGTTTGGTGAGCTCGGGGTTGACGTGGCAGCCTCCGCATTTCTCGCCCCCTGCTGAGATTCCAGCCTCTGAGAAGGCGGAGCCGGCGGCCGAAACTGTTGGGTCTGTGTGGAACTACGCACAGTGGTGTTGTGTTGGTGGCTGAGGGGGGCCGCGGGAAGGCGCCTCGGAAGTTCCTGCGCTGAGGGGACCAGTGCGGCTCGGTGCGCAGAGGCAGCTGGCGAGGGTCTGGAGTCCCCCACATCCTGCCTGGTGAGTGCACGAAACCACCGAGCGCACTGGTGAGTGCGCGCCGCACCGAGCGGGCTGGGCGCCCCGCCTGCAGCAGCAGCACCTCCGCAGCGCAGGTGTCAGGTGTCAGGAGAACTCAGATTTGGGAAGTGTAGCGCTGTGTGTCCCTGACACGCAGGTACCACTCCCATAGAGTGAACTGCTCACTTCTCGCCTCCCACCCTGCAGTTCTGAGCGTGGGCGACCCACCAGGAGAGCCCTGAAAACTCCTGCATCAAACTGACACGGTGCGAACCTGCCGTGAAGTCATTATAACAGGGCGCCTGGGTCACTCCTCCGCTAAGGGCCTGTGTGGGGGAGCCACACGGGAGCAGGGGCTCTGAACACCCACACACCACGAGTGGTGGATTCACTGCACAAGAGCCACGCCTGGAAAGTGCCTCACCCACAGTCCCGTGTGTGGGAGACGCACCAGGTGGGCTCTGAAAAACCCTGCAGTCCCTGACACGGAGAACGCAGGGAGAAAGCACATAAAACCTTCTACGCCCTGCGGATTCCCGTGAAAGGGGCACACCCAGAGAGCGCCTCCATCCCTCCACGCCCTGGGGTGTCACACCTGTAGAAGAGGTGCCCAGAGTGTGCCTGGAATCCACTGGGCCCCCAAGGTGGTGCTCTACAGCCCCGGGCCCTGAGAACGCACCAACGGTGCCTTGAAAATAACCACGCCCGGCAACACCACGCCTGCAGGCTCCAATCTCTACAGGAAAGCACCTGACAGCCCCTCAACACACGGGTCCATTTGCCTCACCAGAATACACCAACGCAATGGGAAAAACCACCAGAAAGAGTTGTGCTCCAGATGAAAGAGCCAGCACCCCACCAAACAAGGGCCAAAAGCCATTATCAATATCGACGATACGAGATGAAGACATGGAAGTGTTACCAGCAAAGGAATTGATGAAAATAATGCTAAAATTTCTCAGAGACGTGGACACAAAGCTGGAAGACTACCAGAACCGCATAATCACCGAAATACAACAAATCAAAACCAAACTGGACGCCCAAGATAATAAGATTGAAAGCCTCATCAACAGAATAAATGCGGCAGAGGAAAGGATCTCTGAAACAGAAGACACACAAAATGAAAGTGCCCAGCGAATCAAACAGCTGGAGACAAACCTCAGCAAAACTAATAAAATGATGCAAGAGATGAAGGATTACCTTAGAAAATTGAATATTCGGATCATCGGCCTCCCCGAGGGAGTAGAAAGAGAATCTGGGATGCAAGCAGTGCTCGATGAAATTATACAGGAAAACTTCCAAAACACTTGGAACACGAATCCACCCCGCATACAGGATGGACAGAGAACTCCCAACAGACATGATCCAAAGAGATCTTCACCCAGACACACGGTGCTCAAGTTCTACTCCAATGAAGACAAAGAAGGAATCCTGAGACAAGTACGAAGTAGAGAAAAGATCACATACAGGGGAAAACCCATCAGAATCACTGCTGACTTCTCCGAAGAGACCCTACAAGCAAGGAGAGAATGGACAAAGATCTTCCAAGTCCTGAAACAAAACAACTGTCAACCAAAAATAATCTACCCAGCAAAGATCTCATTTGTATATGAGAACGAAATCAGATACTTCAATAGCAAAGAAAAACTAGAAGAATATGTCTACACAAAACCAGCTCTGCAAAGTCTCCTTAGAAATGCGCTAGTCCCGGACAAAAAGGAGGCAAATCACAAACAAAGTTGGCAAATAAGAAGGTCTCCAAACTAAAGGCCGCACAAACAAGACAATTACATAGGCAACAACACACACACAACACAATCACATGGCAGGGCAAAATTGCAACCTCTCAATTTTAACTCTCAACACAAATGGTCTAAATTCACCAATCAAAAGACAGAGATTAATAGAATGGATCATCAAACAAGACCCAACCATCTGTTGCCTACAAGAAACGCATCTAACCAGAAAGGATGCAAAGAAACTGAAAGTGAAGGGATGGAAAAAGATATTCCACGCCAATAGACGAGAAAAAAAAGCTGGGGTAGCTATCCTAATTTCAGACGAGATAGATTTCATTCTAACTAACATCAAAAGAGACAGGGAAGGCCATTTTATACTGGTGAAAGGAATGATCCATCAAGAAGCAATCACCATCATTAATGTTTATGCACCGAATCTTAATGCACCTACTTACGTAAAGCAATTACTTACAGACTTAAGGGAAGACATAGGCACCCGCACAATTCTTGTAGGCGATCTCAACACACCTCTAACAACAATGGACCGGTCTACGAAACAAAAACTCAACAAAGAAACAACAGAGCTCACACAAACAATAGAACAACTGGACTTAGTAGACATATATAGAACTTTTTATCCTAAGGCCACAGACTATACATTCTTCTCAGCGGTGCATGGCACCTTCTCCAGAATCGACCACATGATAGGACATAAAGCGAATCTAAACAACTTCCAAAACATTAGTATCATACCATGTACCCTCTCAGACCACCATGGGATGAAACTGGTAATCAACAACTCAAAACTCCCCAGGAAGTATAGGCACTCTTGGAAATTGAACAATATGCTATTAAACGAACAATGGGTCAGAGAAGAAATTAAAGATGAGATCAAAAAATTCATGGAAACCAATGAAAACTCTGATACAACATTCCAAAACTTGTGGGACACCGCCAAAGCAGTGCTACGAGGTAGATTCATCGCAATCGGAGCGCATGTCAAGGCCCAAGAAAGACGCCAAATACAGGAACTAACCTCACACCTCCAGGATCTGGAAAAACAGCAGCAGAAGAGTCCCACGCACAATAGGAAACAAGAAATCATCAAAACAAGGGAGGAGATAAACCAAATAGAAATCAAAAAAACTATACATAAAATCAACAAATCAAAAAGTTGGTTTTTTGAGAAAATAAACAAAATAGACACTCCACTGGCCCGATTGACCAAAAAAAAACAAGAGAAAGTGAGAATCAACAGCATTAAAGATGAAAAAGGCAACATAACAACAGACACTGCAATCATTAAGAAAATAATTAGAAATTACTACAAAGAACTGTACTCCCACAAATTTGAGGACCACCAAGAAATAGAAAAGTTCTTGGACTCCCACCATTTACCAAAACTCAGTCCGGAGGCAACTGCAGAATTAAATAAACCCATAACCGAGGTAGAGATTGAAACAGTCATCAAGGATCTCCCAACGAAAAAAAGCCCAGGCCCAGACGGCTTCACTACAGAATTCTACAAAACATTCCGAACAGAACTAACCCCAATCCTCTACAAGCTCTTCAAAACAATAGAGGAGGAAGCAACCCTCCCAAACTCATTCTATGAAGCCAACATCACTTTAATCCCAAAACCGGATAGAGAACCATCAGAGAAGGAAAACTACAGACCTATTTCTCTGATGAACATTGATGCTAAAATTCTCAACAAAATCCTAGCCAATAGAATTCAAAAAATCATCAGACAGATCATTCATCCGGATCAAGTAGGATTCATCCCTGGAATGCAGGGATGGTTCAACATTCGGAAATCCATAAATGTTATAAACCATATCCAAAAACTGCAAAACAAGAACCACATAATAGTTTCAATAGATGCAGAAAAAGCTTTCGACAAAATCCAACACCTCTTCATGCTAAAAACTCTAGCCAAAGTAGGCATAGATGGGAAAATCCACAACATAATTAAAGCAATTTATGAAAAACCCAACGCCAGTATCATACTGAATGGAGAAAAGCTAGAACCCTTCCCACTGAGATCTGGAACAAGACAAGGGTGCCCACTATCACCACTGCTATTCAACATAGTCCTAGAGGTACTTGCAGAGGCCATAAGACAAGAAAAAGAAATCAAAGGCATACGTATAGGAAACGAAGAAGTCAAGCTTTCACTATATGCAGATGACATAATCCTATACATAGAAAAACCAGGAGACTCAATACAGAAACTGCTAGAACTTATACGAGAGTTTGGCAGAGTGGCGGGGTACAAAATTAACGAACGAAAATCAACAGCCATAGTGTACGCAAATAACACCAAGATGGAAGAAGATCTAACCAACAGGATACCATTCAAAATAGCAGAGAGAAGTATGAAGTATTTGGGAATAAATCTAACCAAAAGTGTAGGAGACCTATTCGAAGAAAACTACAAACTATTTAAAAAGGAAATTGAACAAAACCTCAAAAGATGGAATAACATCCCGTGCTCCTGGATAGGCAAAATCAATATCATTAAAATGTCTATACTACCACAAGCAATATACATTTTCAACGCAATTCCAATCAAATTGCCCAAAACATTCTTCACGGAACTGGATACAATGATTCAACAGTTCATCTGGAAACACAAAAAACCACGAATAGCTAGAACCATCCTGAAAAATAAGAAATTAGCAGGGGGAATCACAATCCCGGACCTCTGGACATACTATAGAGCAGTGGTAATCAAAACAGCCTGGTACTGGCACAAAGACAGAAAGGAAGATCAATGGAATAGAATAGAAGCACCAAAAGGGAATCCACACAGATACAGCCAATTAATCTTTGACAAAAAGACCAATGACAGCTTAAGCAAGTGGGAAGGACTCTTTAGTAAATGTTGTTGGGACAACTGGCTGATAGCCTGTAGAAACAAAAAGATAGACCCACATCTATCACCATACACTAAGATCCAATCTACATGGATAAAAGACCTAAACCTACATCCAGAAACCTTCAAACTCTTGCAAGAAAATGTAGGAAATACCCTGCAAGACCTAGGAGTAGGTACCGACTTTCTAAGAAGGACACCAAAAGCAATAGCAGTTGAGAACAGAATAAACAAATGGGACCTCATCAAACTAAGAAGCTTCTGTACAGCAAGGGAAACAATCAACAAAGTAAAAAAGCAACCCACAGAGTGGGAGAAGATCTTTGCACACGATATAGGCGATAGGGGGCTAATTTCCAGGATATACAAAGAACTTCAAAACAACCAAAAAACCAAAACAAACAAGCCACTCAAGAAATGGGCACGGGAAATGGGCAAACATTTCACAAAGGAGCAAGTCCAAATGGCAAACAAACATATGAAAAAATGTTCCAGCTCCCTAGCAATAAGGGAAATCCAAATTAAAACATCGATGAGGTACCACCTAACACCAGTAAGATTGGCCCACATAAACAAGAACACCAACGACGCTTGCTGGCGAGGATGCGGGGAAAAGGGAACCCTACTCCACTGCTGGTGGAGCTGCAAATTGGTACAGCCTTTATGGAAATCAGTCTGGAGAACACTCAAACAACTCAAAATCAGCATACCATATGACCCAGCAATAGCACTCCTAGGAATATATCCAAAACACCTGTTTTACGACAAACCAACATGCATCCCTATGTTCATTGCAGCACAATCAGTAATTGCGAAAACATGGAAGCAACCGAAATGCCCATCAGCAGAAGATTGGATAAGAAAGCTTTGGTTCATCTACTCCATGGAATACTACTCAGCTATTAAAAAAAACAAAATGCAGTTCTTTGTGGCTAAATGGGCACAACTGGAAACTATAATGCTAAGGGAAATGAGCGAATCCCAAAAGATTAGATACCACATGTTTGCCTTGATTTAACCTGTAATTTTTTGTTTGGTGGTTTGTTATTTTTTGAACCTGTCATTGATACTGTCTCAACCCAGATGTTTCGAAGAATGGAACTTGCATTATTTTTAACATATTGTTTACCCAATACTATGTCAATTAATTCCATAATGTTGTATAATGATACCTAGGCCTTGTTGGGGCTTTTAACTGACTGGATCTTTACTCTGTTAGACCTATCTTCAGACCATAGAAGGTCTCCCCAAGAGGCCACTGAACTTATCTGGACAATAAGACGCTGAACTTTATGCTAGGCAGGTGTTTGCAAGCAATGAATCTCAACTGAACTTGAACTATGGTTATGCAACAAGGTGGAGGAATCCACCATGGGGGGAGGGGTATGGGAGGGGTGGGGGGGATCCCCAGCGCCTATAAAACTGTACTACATAATATAATGTAAGCAACAATAAAAAAAAAAAAAAGATTTATTTTTATTTTTTTTTTATTGGAAAGGTGGATATACAGAGAGGAGAGACAGAGAGGAAGATCTTCCATCCGATGATTCACTCCCCAAGTGAGCACAACGGCCGATACTATGCCGATCTGAAGCCAGGAGACTCTTCCGGGTCTCCCACGCGGGTGCAGGGTCCCAAAGCTTTGGGCCGTCCTCCACTGCTTTCCCGGGCCACAGGCAGGGAGCTGGAAGGGAAGCGGGCTGCCGGGATAGAACCGGCGCCCATATGGGATCCCGGGCGTGCAAGGCGAGGACCTTAACCACTGCGCCACCGCGCCGGGCCCTAGTTGTGTTTTTTTTTAACACCAAAACTTGTTTTTGCTTTATTAAACATTTTAGGGTATGTGTGTCTGACATTTTGGTATTGAGGATT